>NC_135872.1:6375435-6400620 GCF_031162955.1 Sander vitreus | reverse complement strand
ACCTAATGTATACCTAAATCTAATCATGGTCTTTTTTGACCTAACCTTAACCTATGATCTATCGATCTCATTTAGATTTAAGGTCGTTTTGCCTAAAGCTAATGTGTAGTCTATGCCTTACCAGGTAATCCTAGCCCCAAACCTAACCATTTGATGTGTACCTATGCAAAGCTGGCTTTACAATGCTAGAATGGCTTGACGACATTGCGAGGCCGGCTTCACAATGCCAGCATGACTAGATGACATTGCGAGGCCGGCTTTACAATGTCCGCCCACTCACGGCTTAGGATCATCGCTTGATGATCCTGGCTATTACCCCTTTACCTAGTTCCATAACCAGCCTTGGTTGAAATACAATTACCAAGTGTGAAAAACCCACTCATTGCGAGGCCGGCCTTACAATGCCAGAATGACTAGATGACATTGCGAGGCCGGGCTTACAATGCAAGCATGGCTTGATGACATTGCGAGGCCGGCTTCACAATGCCGGCATGACTAGATGACATTGCGAGGCCGGCTTTACAATGTCAGCCCACATGGTTTAGATCATCACTTGATGATCCTGGCTATTACCCACTTAGCCTTGGTTGAAGTACAATTTCCAAGTGTGAAAAACCCCACTCATTGCGAGACCGGCTTTACAATGCCAGCATGAGTAGATGACTTCACGAGGCCTGCTTTACAATGCCGGCATGGCTAGATGACATGCAGAAAGTGATATTATCACTGCATACATTGAGATTTTTTTTCTTATTTCTATCTGTTTCTATATGGCTTCATCAGCCACGAATTAATCACAGTTAATATTACAGTTCATATGTAAGATTTAACATGTTTCTACATCATTGATGGAGTCTGATTTGTGACTGTACTGTCTTTCCAACCGAGTGGTGTAAAGGTATTAAGCAGTTTTCTCTTCATGGGCAATTACCTGTTGTTAAGGACCACTGTTCTTCTGACCTAAACCTATCAATGTTCTTTCTGACCTAACCTTAACCTATGATCTATTGATCTAATTTGGATTTAAGGCCTTTTGGCCTAAACCTAATGTATACCTAAATCTAATCATGGTCTTTTTGACCTAACCTTAACCTATGATCTATTGATCTCATTTAGATTTAAGGCCGTTTTGCCTAAACCTAATGTATAGTGTATGCCTTACCAGGTAATCCTAGCCCCAAACCTAACCATTTGGTGTGTACCTATGCAAAGCTGGCTTGACAATGCTAGAATGGCTACATGACATTGCGGAGCCGGCTTCACAATGTCCGCCCACCCACGGTTTAGGATCATCGCTTGATGATCTTGGCTATTAACCCCTTACCTAGTTCCATAACCAGCCTTGTTTGACGTACAATTTCCAAGTGTCAAAAACCCACTCATTGCGAGGCCGGCTTCACAATGCCAGCATGACTAGATGACATTGCGAGGCCGGCTTTACAATGCAAGCATGGTTGATGACATTGCGAGGCCGGCTTCACAATGACGGCATGGCTCGATGACATTGCGAGGCCGGCTTCACAATGCCGGCATGACTAGATGACATTGCGAGGCCGGCTTTACAATGTCCGCCCACACATGGTTGAGGATCATCGCTTGATGATCCTGGCTATTACCCCCTTACCTAACCCTAACCCTAACCCCCTAACCCTAACCCCCTAACCCTAACCCTAACCCCCTAACCCTAACCCCCCTAACCCTAACCCCCTAACCCTAACCCCCTAACCCTAACCCTAACCCATTCAATTGTACTGATAATATAAAATTTAAAAAGCAAAGACATTCCCAACTCAACTTTAACAAAATAGGACACAAAATAGGAAACAAAGTAGGAACTTACGGTTTATGCACGTCTCATCTTTATAACCAGTCTCTATTATAATCAGTCCGAACACCCCTCCTTCCCTCCCCCATCCCCCTCTCTCTCTCTCTCTCTCTCTCTCTCTCTCTCGCTCTCTCTCTCTTTCTCGCTCACTGCCCTCGGCGAAGGGATTCTGATGCATACTCTTTCTCTCCCCACCTCCTCCAGACGGAGGGATGGGTCTTTTTCTCTCCCCCCCACCTCCTCCAGACCGAGGGATGGGTCTCTCCTTTTTCCTCCCCACCTCCTCCAGACAGAGGAATGGGTCTTCCTCTCTCCCCCCTCTCACCCCACCATCCCTTTCCTCCAGCAGGAAGACCTCACCTCTCTCCTTTTCTCTATCCCTCCTTTGGACAAAGGATTCACCGCTTTTTATTCATTGGGTACAGCGGTCTTTAGAGGGGGAAACTCTGAGTGACATGCGGCGGCCCGTGCACACCGTTAGTCTCCATTTCAACCACGTAGTCGTCGGACGCGTGGGGAGGCTTCTGGGATCCGAACACACCTAACCCTAACCCCCTAACCCTAACCCTTCACAATGCCGGCATGACTAGATGACATTGCGGGGCCGGCTTTACAATGTCCGCCCACACATGGTTGAGGATCATCGCTTGATGATCCTGGCTATTACCCCCTTACCTAACCCTAACCCTAACCCTAACCCTAACCCTAACCCCCTAACCCTAACCCTAACCCTAACCCCTAACCCTAACCCTAACCCTAACCCCGTTAGCAACGGGCCGGTTTACGATAACGCTAAGAGGGCTAACTACCCTGCTAACACTCAAGCTAATCACCACCGTTATCCCGTTAGCAGGCCAGCTAATGACTTTGAACACAGCTATCATGATAATGGGCCCACTAACAACTATACTAGCCAAGCTTACGATGACAATTACCGAGCTAGCTATGCAGAGGCAGCCAGGCCTAAAAGTTATAAGAACACCCAACAACGAGTCCCCAACAGCTACAAAGCTAACAACCACCGCTCCGGCTACAATCGGCGGGGCTATGGGGCTTCGAAGGGGAGAAACGACCGGGGAAATCGCCGCCAGGCCAAGGGCAACGGCAGGGCCCATTGGCAGAACGGATCACGTTCTCGCGCCGATCCGGACAGAGAGGTCCGCAACAGAGACGACAGAGGTCGGGCTACAGTAACCAGAGGTGGGCTAACAATTCTAATAATAAACAGAGGTCGGGTTATAGCAACCAGAGGCGTGCTAACAATAAACAGCAGCAGCCCCCTCGCCGAGCGCAACGCCAACAAGACCCAGACTTCACCACTAGAACCCGCACCATCCACAAGCTCATTAAAGCGGCACACCACTTCTCGAATGTTTCTGCACGCAATCCTCCACGGGCTATTGCCAAGATTACCAAGCTACTTACCGAGTCAATTAAACCTGCAGAACCAACATCGAGCACGGGAGGCCTAATCAGAGAGAATGCAGAGATGTGGGAAGAGTCCACATTATTGATTCTAAAGGAACATTACACCGAATCAATTAAAGCTAACCTGCGCATTCTGGTCCAGTTGAAAACTGACAATTGGCAGCAAAACTATGACATCGCTTCAGCGTGGGCTCGTAGCCATTTTGGTCGCAAATTGGCACGTGAAACTCTTGACTCTGTTTATGCCAAAATCATAGACGCTTTGCAGTCACGTACGAAGCCAGCTATACAACCTGTCACACGGTCACACACACCTGCCTTACCTGAGATGGAGAACAGAGTGGTGGAAGTACAGGATAATGAGGACAGGCCCGCACAGCTGGAACGCCCGATATTGCAGCAGGAGAGATACGATGACATTACAGAGGTTCAAGAGGAACCCCAAGCCCCCACGCTGCCACTACCCCAACGCCAACCTAGGGTACGGCAAAACCTCATGAGACCGACACCCACATCTGGAACGCTACAAGTGACGGCGGATGTACATCGCATCTCCAGAGTTCCAGAGCAGCAGACGGAGGCGACGGAACCAGAGGAGCGGAGCGAGCCGAGGGAGCCCCCCCTACCACCCTTAACCCGCTCCTCTCCCCCTCCCTCTATCCCTACCTCCCCTCCCCCTTTTCATTTCTCTCCCCTTAACCCATTCTTCTCCTCCTCCTCTTCCTCCACCCCGTCCTCTCCTCAGCTCCTACAGGCCCCTGTCGACCCTCCTGCATCCCAGACGACCTCCGAGACCGCAGTTGATGCCACAGTCAACCCATCGGAACACGCGACGGCTCAACCTCAGGAGTTCCGGGCGCCAGATGATGCATCGGTGGCCACTGATGCCCCCAAAGAAGGTCTACCGACCTCGGCACCCCTCAGCATCACGATCTCGGATGGGGAGACCCCAGAGAAGGTGGCTGTGCGGCCATCTCGTGGTATGCTCATCACAGAAGGTACTTCACCATTTGGGAACACAGGGCCACTTAAAACACCACGCCTACAGAGCAGACTGACTCTCCTCACACCTAAGACACAGATACGGTTTTCACCTTTCAGACATAACACGACCAGAGACAAAATGAACGAATGGTCTTTACTGCCTCGCAAAAAATGGCTGTACATTGGAGATTCAAA
Source organism: Sander vitreus (assembly GCF_031162955.1). Lineage (NCBI taxonomy): Eukaryota > Metazoa > Chordata > Actinopteri > Perciformes > Percidae > Sander > Sander vitreus. The sequence goes on along the minus strand of NC_135872.1, from coordinate 6,396,188 downwards.
TCTTTCTAGATTCCCTAGTTATGAAGAGTCGCATATTCAAATTGAGAGTTATCCAGGAGCCAGATTTGAACACGCGGAAGCCTTACTGGCACGCACCCCTGTCTCACCCGGTGTTGAGAAACTCGTTCTTTCCTTTGGCATCAATCATAAATCCGATGATGCAGAGAAAGTAACCATTCCACAAATAAGGAAAGTCCTCCTCGTGGCCAAAGTGGCTTTTCCAAAGGCCCGAGTGCTAATCCCGGTCCTTAGTTTCTCGCGCTATTTAGAACCATCAGAACAGGAGAATCTGAGAGATTTAAATGTCTTTCTTGTGTCCTACTATGATCACATTCCAACATTATCCAGAACAGATTTCTCCACAGAAAAAGACCACATCCATTGGACCAAATCCACTGCAGCACACATGTTTCGGCACTGGCGCTCTCATTTAAACTTAATGACCCCTTAAAAACCTCAGAGGTCACGGGGTCAAAAACAGTACTTAACCTCTCCAAGTCGTTCATTTTGACTGCAGCACAGACCAGCTTACTTGACAGAGGACTGACTTTCATCCCATCCATCCAGAAGCAAACTCATAAGGACATTAGAGATGCTTTAAGAGCAGACGTGCAGGACTATCATAGGCATTTGAAACTAGCTGTTTACTATCAGAATAAACCTGAATCTATACAGTTGCCATTCCTGCCTAAGTCAACTTGGTCACCTGCTCTGGCTCTTTTGCCACCTGAGGTCTCACAGTTAATCCAACTGGATCTAAACACTCTTCAGCAAAACCACAAAATTGGTTGGACCAAACCCAACTTATCAAAGTTTGAACTAGAAGCACTCGAGCAGCTCAGTTCTAACAATGACATTGTTCTGAAACCGGCGGATAAGGGGAGCGCCGTGGTTATAATGGATAGAGCTGACTATCTATACGAGGGATTCAGACAATTGAACGATACGTATTATTATACCAAATTGGATAACCCCATTTATAAAGAGACAATTCCCCTGGTTGATAAAATTGTGAACACTCTGTACACCAAAAAGTTCATCAACATTAAACAAAAGCATTTTCTCCTGAGCGAAAAGGAGCCGAGAGCCCGCCGCTTTTATCTCCTGCCTAAAATTCACAAACCTGGCGAGAAATGGTCGATCCCGTTCAAAATTCCTCCTGGGCGACCGATCGTCTCAGACTGCAATAGCGTGACATATCGCACGGCCAGGTTCATCGACTACTACCTCAACCCATTATCGGTTCTCCACGATAGCTATATTAAAGATACGTACGATTTCGTGGAGAAGGTCAAGGCCTTGGATATCCCCGCCACGGCCTATCTCTTCTCGATGGATGTTGCGTCTCTTTATACCAACATCAGCACTCCGGACGGACTGGCAGCGGTCAGGAATACTTTTCAAAAGCATCCTAACATTAGAAGACCCGACAAGGAGCTCCTTCAATTGTTAGAGATCAGTCTAACTAGGAATGACTTTGAGTTCGACGGCCAGATTTACCTACAGGTCCGGGAACAGCGATGGGTCACGTCTATGCGCCAGCGCACGCTAATATCTTCATGGCCCAGTGGGAAACGGGGGCTCTAGCTTCCTGTCCAATACGACCCCTCCATTATTTTAGATATCTCGATGATATCTGGGGCGTTTGGAATCACACCGAGGCAGAGTTTTATCAGTTTTTGGACAAATTGAACCAGTATAGCGATTCTATTAATCTCACTGCAACACTTAGCTCAGACTCCATTGACTTTCTCGATACCACAACTTTTAAAGGACCACACTTCACAGACACACTCAAACTGGACATCAGAGTGTTCTTTAAAGAGACAGACAGTCACTCACTCCTTTACAAGTCGAGTTACCATCCGAAACACACATTCGCTGGCTTAGTTAAGTCGCAGCTATTGAGATTTAAGAGAATCTGCACAAGACAGGAGGACTTTAAAGTCGCTGTCAAGACTCTTTTCTCGTCCCTTCTGAATAGGGGTTACACAGCCACCATACTACGCAGGGCCCTCAGAACATTCGAGGAGGCCAAGCCCATCTGCGTTGACCCGATTCTGGCGATTGTGGTTACCTATTCAGAAGCGAACGTGTCCTTTGTCCAGAAACTGAAAAACAATTTCATTCGCTCAGGAGGAGAAGCTTTTTTGAAAGATTATAGGCTAATTGCCGCTTACAGGAGAAACAAGAACTTGAGGGATTTTTTGGTCAGGTCCAAATTACGACCTTTGAACCCGTCCAAATCCAGAAAACTAGACAGTTTCTACAGACACTACAAAACAGTGCAAAACAACGTGACCAAAGAGGTGTTTAAAACACAGGTCGACACAAATGTACACACCAAAAACTGTATCTATTTAATCAGGTGTCTGAAATGTTCCTTGCAGTATGTAGGGGAGACGGGAAACACACTTCTGGTACGTTTCACACAACACAGGTACAATGTTATCAATCAGAAGAATTTGCACAATCCCCTGGTCAAACACTTTGTGGAGCATGAATGGACAAATTTAAGAGCAACAATTTTGGAGGCAAATTCGAATTGGACAGTTAGGGTCAGACGCAAAATTGAACGCAATTGGATCACCAAATTAGGGACTTTAGTTCCCAGGGGCCTCAATGAGAGGTAGGCAGCCCTACCCCCTAGCCCAGATCCTTTCCCCTAACCTTAACCTCCCCCTCCCTCCATGCCTAACCCTAAGTCCCACTTCCCACTCTCCTAACCCTAACCCCTAACCCACTCCCCAAACCCCTAACCCTAACCCACTCCCCAAACCCCTAACCTTAACCTCTGCAGGGTCATAAGCTGCACTATTGTGCAGAGGGGCCCTTCCTTGGGTGGGTGGGGGTGGGTGGAATCCTGACTTCCGCCAGTAGTTTGTGCAATCAGAGCCTCGCCGCCTCCGGCGACGAGACTCTTTGTATTTAACTCCTAACCCTAACCCTAACCCCCTAACCCTAACCCTCTTTTTGACCTAACCTTAACCTATGATCTATTGATCTCATTTAGGTTTAAGGCCGTTTTGCCTAAACCTAATGTATAGTCTATGCCTTACCAGGTAATCCTAGCCCTAAACCTAACCATTTGGTGTGTACCTATGCAAAGCCACGGTTTAGGATCATCGCTTGATGATCCTGGCTATTACCCCCCTTACCCTAGTTCCATAACCAGCCTTGTTTGATGTACAATTTCCAAGTGGCAAAAACCCACTCATTGCGAGGCCGGCTTCACAATGCCGGCATGGCTAGATGACATTGCAAAATGTATTGAAATTTATTGAAAAGATTTCTGGTACAGGATATACAATGCTCTATCCCAGACTGTAAAAGACACAAAAAAACAAAAAAAAATAATATATATATATATACTTACATACATGCACATTCACTTTTTTACATTTTATAAAAACATTAATTTCATAATTGAAGTTTTCTAACCGTTCATAAATAAATTATTGCAAACTATATTTCTACTATACGTGTCTAGCAATATCTTACTTATTATCTGCATTGTTGTGCTTCTCACCTTGCATTTAGTCCAGACTAATTTCCACATTTTCAGCACGTAGGAAATCATATTAAAAAAAAAAAGAATTAAAGAAAGAAAAGTCGGACATTTCCGAGTTCCCAGTTTCCTTGAACGCAGCATAAGCAATAGACCAATGACAAAATGACATCAGCACAAGATGCCTGAGAGTAATCACTAGATACGTATCTAAAGTAACATTGTAATTAATTTCACTGTTAACATAGAAATGTACATTTTTACTATCTGTTTGCAGTTGACTTTATGAACAAAAATAATTATTTTAGAGTTGATCTTGATCTTCATGTCATGTGCTCGACGCAAACTAACGTAGCCGAGTGAAGGCCACGCCCACTGCATCTTATTTCCCGAAGTGGTCGACGTTAAGCAGAGAATAACTTTGGAAGCTGTATTTACGAGTTTGGAGAACATGTAAGTGATTTTCCACGAGGCCAACTTTAATAAAAAAATGATTCAAACACAGCCACACAGCTGTGTTAACCGTTAGCTCCTGCTAGTCTGGAGGTTGTCACTTAGTAAGCCGTAATAACATATGAGGTGCATCTATAGTAGCTACTTACTATAATTTTCTGTAATTTCTACAGCAACATTTTACAAGTATTGCATATTTGCGCTTGACTGTGTAAGATGAAGTAGTACAGTTATTTACTGCTGAATGCGTTGCATGAGGCGGCTAGTTTGACACCTCAGACCATTTGCTGGCGGATTACAGTGAAGCAACTGCATGCATTACCACTCCACTCATCAATACTAGTATAAATAGCCTGCATCATTAAATTGTGGTTTCACTTGTTAATGTTGGTTGAGATAACCTAAATTGACCGTGTATCAGTTTAGTGCAGGCCCCAAACTAAAGTTAACTTATCGCCAACGTTAGCTGGAGAATTTTCAGAAGACATTTTGAACAAGCAATCCCAGCCGAAGCAGTTTAATTGTAAAACTAAAGTAAAAGTATAGTATAACGTAAAACGTTAACGCTTTTCATATTTATTTCATTTTGAACTGAGCGTAGTAGTGTACTTCAACGTCTGTGTTATGTAACGTTACTTAACGTTACTCGTTAAAGTGTTGTTTTCCTGTAAAACAAAAACAATAGCTACATTGCTGTAATTTATCTACAACAGTTTATAAAAACACTCTTTATGTTGCCTTCACGAAACGGCTTCATTAGGACGGCTGGGGATCTCCCCATTTCATTTCAGATGAGCAGCATCGAGCTCCGGTGCAGAAAAGACGCAGAATAAAAACTTTTGAAGGCGTGTTTACAAGGTTGAAGATGAGTGCGTTTTCATGAGGCACACTGTATACAAACAAACGATTCATTGAAACATTAACTTTAGTCTGGAAGTGGTCACTTAGTACTGTTACTTGGCTAAAACAAGAGTTAAGAAATGAATAAATAAAAAAAAAAACACACACACACACACACACACACATGCTGGCTCTTTTCTCCTAGTTGTTTATTTGATGTGGATGTGACTGAAATTATTTCAGGTACTGGTCTTCGTCGGGTAAAGGTAAAAAAGTGAACATAAAGTCGTATTTATCTGTAATGACATGACAAGTCATCGTCTCCTGATCAGATAACCTGCCACATTTACACCAGGACAATATTCCTAGTGAGTAGCCATCAAGTGGGATCAGAAAATTCTGCATTAATATTATAGCCTGTTAAGTACACCAATAATGAAAGATTGATTTAAAAAAAAAGATGTCCTTTCTTGTTGTCGCCTTTAATAAATTATGATTTAGTAAACAAATCAAATTAGGAGATGATGCTGTTTCATAATGTATTTCCTATCAAATACAGGTTACAGGTAGACTTGAACCTGTGGGAGATCGTCTGTGGTTAAAACATGATATCAGTCACATCAGTTTGTCTCTGTGTGTGCATAATCTGGCCCCTCTTCATCAGGCTAAACCACTGAGCATGAAAAACAGACAGTGCTCTCTGTCAGCTCAGCATCAGCATGGTTTACTGATGGACTGACTTCACAACCAGAGCCCGCTGCACTGTGCACTGAGTGATGGAATAGCCCCATGCACTCTATTGCGTGATGGGGTTAAAAAAAAGTCCATACCCCTTCAATTTGTTACAGGAGTAATGCTGCATGCATCGTACATGTTAAAAGTTCAATCTTGCTGTTTAAGCTGTTGGCTTATTTCTCCACATGTTTGATGCTTGCTTTTACATTGCACGCACAGAAAATGACACGAAAAGACTGCCCGGTATGCATGCTCCAGTACGCAAACGTATCCGGGCACTTGAGAGATGTGCACCGTGTCACAGACCAGGAGGAGAGGAGGCTGATGCTAGGCCTGGCATCAGGAAGGTCAGTGTGTCCCACACACACACACACACACACACACACACACACAAACACATAGCTGATTACTGTGCTGATGATGTCCTGACAATGCTATGACAATGTTTGTGTAGATATGGAGGCCCCCTACGCTGCCCAAAAGCAAAGTGCCATGGGATGAAGTTCAGCCGGCTGGACTGTCACTTGACAATTGTCCACAGCATGGCAGTAGGCTTTTTTTTGCTCTTTTTAGAAAAAAACATATGTTGTTGCTTTGCTGTCATTTGGGAGACCTGGTATACACTGATTTGAGTGGTCCGTAATTTAAATTTTTCAGATGCTGTGGATCAGCGTCTCAACTTATGTTCTGTGTTCACAGAAAGACAAAAGAAAACAGGTACTTTTAAGCCAACGAAGGGTTGCCATCACAACCAGGCTCAATGAAATAAAAGAGATGCAAGTCATCCAGCAGTCCATTGAGGAGGAAGCGGACAAACTGCATCGTGAGTTTGAATTTCCAAATCCTTGCTGTAATGTTTGCTGTCAGACTGTGGGCCAATTCATACCTATTACTGAATACTTACCAGAGCAGATCTGCCTCTCATTCCAGCAGTGGCACTAATAGTTGATTCTCTGCTTACCATTACTTACAGCTTCACAAGCTCAGTGTAACCTTGTCCGTACCGATTGGGTAACAGAGTTACAGCTTTCCGGATATGTGTCGCTGTGCATTGTGGTGAAAAGCTGCATAGTATGTGTATCCACAATTTCCATTGTTTTCTCTGTCTCTCAGAAGCTGGGAAGAAAAGAGGCCTCCAGAGGATAAAGGGCCTGGCAAACGACGGTCTGGAGAAAGAGGAGGCAGGTCCTCCTCTGTGTGGTGAAGATGCCTCCGCAGCGGGTGGATCCTCACCACCACCACCTCCACCACCGCCTCATGTTGCCGGGTCACCACCTACTGCTGGCTGTCCCTCACAGGACAGTGGCAGCTCAGTGGAGACAGCAGAGCCTGGGACGTCTCCACTGCCACCTTGCCTGAGTGAGGGCTGCAGCAGTTGGTTGGCTGAGGATTTCTCCGAGGATGCTCTGGAAGTGGTGAGCACAGGTGCACAGCAAAACGTTAGCATCTCACAGTATGGGGCTCAACTTCTCTTAACGTGTAGTTCTTCCTTGCAGCTGTTGTCATCTAACCTAGAGTGGGATGCCGACAGCCTTCTAGACTGTCCCTGGCTCATGTGAGATTGTGTCCTTTGTTCATAGAAATATATGTATATATTTGTTTATATCTTTTTTTATTTATTTTTTTTACATTTTATTTGTTTGTATAGTTGTTATAATGTATATCATTAGGTGTGAAGTGTATATAGGTAATTTAAAATATTTAATAAATGGTATGTTTGTATAAATAGCATTGCTTCCTTTTTCCGTGTTCATATCCAAGGTAGGTTAAAGTCAGTAGTGAAACACATAGCTTTTTTAAACATACCATAACTTTGCACGGATTTGATGTTTCTGATACGCTGAGTCCATAACGTCTTCGTGAGGACGTCTGACTCAGTCTTGTTACATCCTTTCCAAAGCATCCTCGTCAAAACGCCTTCCTAATATGTTGCATCGCTTAACATCATTGCCAGAACGTCTTCACAACATGTAGGCAGGCCTTCCAAAATGGGATGTGCTCTCCATTTTGATTGGCTGCTTGTGTCTTCATATATAACTGACCCAGCAACTTAACAGCATCAGTCCTGGAGCAGTTTTGATGCTGAAGAGACAAGGAGACACCGTAAACAACTTTTTTTCTCGTTATAGTTTGGATTTCTGGTGAGTATGTTTTATTGGACACTCTTTATACTAATACAGAGTTGTGAAATGCTTGCAAAGACATACGGACTTTGAACGTGTGGTCAAATTGAGCTCCTGCTAGTCTAAAGGTGGCTTTACTAGTAACCTGTAATAACAAAAAAGTCCTTACCTCGCGGGGTTTGTGAAAGGTGTAATGCTTGCAAAATACTTGTTACAGTTTCTCTCATGATTTTCACCTGTTGACTTATTTCCCCACAGAAAAAAAAGGACAGCAATGAAGCCCTGCCCGTTGTGCAGAGTGTGCTATGCAAATCGTTCCCAGCATCTCAGGGATGTGCACAATGTCGCAGATAGTAAACAGCGGAGGCTCATGCTGGGATTTGCTTCAGGAAGGTGAGTGAAACACACTCACACGCAAACACACTACATAGGCTGCTGATTACTGTGTTGAAAATGTATGACTATGTTTATTTAGATACGCAGGCCCACTAGGCTGCCCAGTGACACAATGCCATGGAAGAAAGTACATCCGTCTGGACCGGCATTTAATGTCTGTGCACAATATGGCGGTAGGCATTTGCACTTTCGCAAAAACAACTGTTATTGTTCAGACCTGGTATCAATGAATTGAGTGGTCAATAATGTATCCTGTAATAATGATCACTGTCTTCATCTAATGTTCTGTGTTCACAGAAGGATGCCAGGAAATTGCTCCTGGAGGAGTCTAGAAAAAAAGAAATTGCTTCCCAACTGTCTGCCATAAGGGAAAAAAAGAAGCACAAAAAAGACTTTGGTTTGTAAAGCAATAATGTGTTCTTATTAATTACTCAGCCTGCATTGCCCTGACATTTAGGTAACACTCTGCTCTTTCTTCTTCTCTGGTTTACAGAGTACCTGATAGCAAAGTTCAACAAAAGTAACTTGAGGTCCAGACCGGGCAGGAGGGATAAACGCCAACTTAAGAAGTCTGTGAAACATGTCAGGCGTTTTGTGCATCACATGTGGGGGATGAAGAGCCCTCCCCCATCCCACCTCATGTTTTTAGCGAAGACAGGGAAGGTCTTTAGGTAAAAAAAATTTATTTAGATGTGGGTCTTATGGTTGGGTAACTGCTTACATCAGTGTGACACTCATCCCTATGCTTTTTTTTCCTTCTATTTTTCAGGTGGATAGCGAAGCAAAAAAGGCAGAGCCTGGCAGAAACCAGAAGGGGTTACCTGGTAGACATCAGGAGGTTCTTGGCGTTCCTGAGGACTTCTCCCAGGTAATGTTGCACCCTCACACTGAAAAAGAGCACCATATGAAGGTTCAGTCTACAACGTGTGTTCCAGTTCCTCAATGTATGACTGTATTTCTTCCTCAGGTCCGTCTGTCTGCAGCACAGATGATGTCCCTGGACAGAGTGCTGAAAAGGGAGCTCTCCGCCCTCCCAAAGCAGACCGGGGACGCTGAGCAGCCTGAGGACAGCCGCTGCGAGCCGTCTGACGCCGCAGAGCAGTCCGAGGAGGCGGAGCAATCTGAAGACGCTGAGCAGCCTGAGGACAGCCGCTGCGGGCCGTCTGACGCCGCAGAGCAGTCCGAGGAGGCGGAGCAATCTGAAGACGCTGAGCAGTCTGAGGACAGCCGCTGCGGGCCGTCTGACGCCGCAGAGCAGTCCGAGGAGGCGGAGCAATCTGAAGACGCTGAGCAGTCTGAGGACAGCCGCTACGGGCCGTCTGACGCCGCAGAGCAGTCCGAGGAGGCGGAGCAATCTGAAGACGCTGAGCAGTCTGAGGACAGCCGCTACGGGCCGTCTGACGCCGCAGAGCAGTCCGAGGAGGCGGAGCAATCTGAAGACGCTGAGCAGCCTGAGGACAGCCGCTGCGGGCCGTCTGACGCCGCAGAGCAGTCCGAGGAGGCGGAGCAATCTGAAGACGCTGAGCAGCCTGAGGACAGCCGCTCCGGGAAGGCTGAAGCTGCAGAGCTGTCTGATGACGCCCAAGAAGTGGTAAGCACAGATGCACGGCATAACTTTGCATCTCACTATATGGTGGTAAACTTTGCTTCCCTCATTTCTTTTTTTCTTTTTTTACTTGCAGGTAAAGAGTCCTCTTAAGACGTTGCTGAGGGTAAGCCACACCACTTTTTCTATATTTTTACATGGATTTTTACACCCAGTCTATATACGTGTGGCTTAATATATTTTAAAAAATTTAGATTTTGCAGAGCCAAATTACACACATGTCACACAATCATCATCAGACTTATTATAACCGATTGTACATTAGACACTGTCGAGCATTTCACATACTCTCTATCAAACTTTGTATTAATGAATAAACATTGCATATTGTCATAAATTGGATAAGCTTATTCCATTTCATGTTTTCTCAAACCAGGAGAGTGTTTATCAGCTGCCAGCATTTTAAAACTCTCCCATGTAACTTCATTTCAGCCAAGGAGGCTTTATCAGTACCATGGTCAATTAACACCATCACCACAGCCAATGACAACGCAGCCGCAGGCACCGTCACCGCCACCAAGTGGGGGCGATTTAAGCAAAATGGAGGACACAGAGGAGACGGAAGATGAGTGGGACGACATCAGCTGGTCACCTGCTGAGTCCGAAACAGGATTGACAGCTGAGGATGCAGAACAAGTGGTAAGCGTCTACGCGCAAGCGTACCTTAGAGCATGTCACAGTATGGGGTCAACTTCTCATAACCAATCGTTTTTCCTTGCAGCTGCAGAGTCCTCTCAAAAAGTCGCGGAGGGTAAGCCAAAGCACTGCAATGTTATTTGGATGTTTACACCCACTCGCATTACATGATTGCACTTGCAAATGCAGATTTACTGTCAAACATTTCACACAGCCTCTATCAGACTTTGTGTAAATTAATTAACATTACACACTGTCAAACATTGGTTTAGCTTACTCCATTTCATGTTTTCTTATTCCAGGACAGTGGGTATTGCCTGCCGAAAGAGAGGAGTCCCGCTTCGTCGACAACTGTAAGTATAATGCAAGAAATTCTTTAGCTGTACTTCAATATTTTTTTTCTTTTTTCTTACACAAAACCTTAGGGTTTTGACGTACCCTGATGACCTCAAGGCAGACATCAAGAGAGTCTTCCGCGATGTGTGGAGTGAAACGATCACCGTTGGCATGGTAAATATCACAGTGTTTCTTGTGACGGACATGATGTCTAAGTTATTTGTGTAATAAGGGTCATTTCCCCAGAGAGCAACTTCTCTGTTTTCCCTTTTGGAAGGATTACAGCTGATTGCGTGCACAGTTAAAGCATACAAAACATGTTCACAAAAGACTTTCAGACTGGATCATACTTGTAATATTATCTGACAGACTGTAACCTTTTCCAAACGGATACCTTCCCACTAAACACTCCTGATTGTTTGTGTGCTGTGTTTGATTTTTTTTAGATTAATGCCGTTCTCCAGAGACAGCCAGCACTTCTGCAGAAATGCCAAAAACTCAAGATGACCATACATAATTTGCGGGCTCTGGTCCACAAATTGCAGGCAGAGTGATTTTTTATTTTGTTTCTGGGGCTGGGTTTTTTTTTTTATGTGCATGTTTTAATTTTTCATGTTAATACTGTTATGTGTGTATATATATATATATATATATATATTTATTTCATTGTGTGTGTGTTCAATTTAATAAATGTTGAATATGTTTGAATTCAGTATCGCTTCCTTTTGTCTTTTCATTTTAATTAGATGTGGTTTATTTATTTATCATTCTCAACATTGTGGCTTTACTAGTGCTGAATTTATCTCATATGCTGCAGAATAGACTTTTGGTCACTAGATGGAGCCAAATGAACATCTTACAACATTATAACGGCAGCGTTTGGTCCCTTTCTACTACATCTCTGGGGGAAATGTTGTACTTTTTACTCCACTAAATTGATCTATATACATATAAAAATATGTTTACACATTGTGTAAAACACATAACATATGACATGATAAAGGTAGAGTTGCTAAAAATTACATCAGATACATCAGACAAATTCAAACAACCAATAATTTCTTAGGAAGTAGTGCCGTGCCATAGGGCGTGTTAACAGCAAGACTTAGAAAAACAGCAAAGTTAGGTCACAATTCGTAGCTATAAATGTATGATCATACCTTTGTTGTTATATTTCTCCAGTTGGTTATTCCGTGAGATTGGGTGTATTTGTCTTAGTTAAAAATGGTTAGCATGAGATTTTAGCTGAGTGTCCTAGCTTTATGTGTGTCACATGATTATGAGGAAGTCAAACTAAATTTGGAAAATCTCCATTAAGTGACACCTTCAAAGCACTGTGAAGATGTCACTTTGGGCTCTGAGTAAACAGCATGTCTCACCGTTTTCAGAGGTTCTACAAAACAATTGATTAATGGGAGAATAGTCACACAAATAAGAACTATTTACAAAGTTAACTATAAAACTATTTTACACATTAATGACAATTTCATTTCATTTATTTGACAGGGACAGTGGTCGTTACTTAACAGCAAAGTAACTGTAAATGAGCCAGAGTCAGCTCAACAGGTTAATTCCAAAAATGGACAACTGTATAAGAGATGGAAAAAATATCTCGCTCTGCACAGCTGTCTCGCCGCCGCTGACTCCCTGGGAGCTGTTAAGCCACGGAGTTCCTTCATGAGATAGATTAATACTCTTAACCCCACCCCTCCCTTACCTAAAATAATATTTTTTTTCTATACAAGAGGTTTATCTTAATATTACACAAGTACTAAAGATCCATCTATTTTATCTTATTTTGGCACTTGTTTTCCACACTTGCCTCATGTGGGTCGCTGTCATTTACCCTAACCCTGCAGTTTTCCCTTCATTTTAATAAAAGTTCTTAATCATGTTATACAGTTTTCCCTTCACTTTAATACATGTTCAAGGTTGCAAAGAAACAAAACAAAATAAATAAATAAATAACCAACCTTAAATGTTGTACAGTTTTCTAACATTACTCTTCAATAAGACAAGAACAAGAAATTCATTTTACATGTTTTATTGCAAATCAAACAAGAATTGTGTGAACATCAGTTATATTCAACATGATCTTACCATGTCCACACATTGTGAGCTAATAGAAACAGCATTAACTTGAGACATGACATTCACGAAGGATTGATATCGTCAAAACACAAACAAATATCAAAAGAACTATTTTTTTTTTTTTTTTTAAACAATGCAATTAGCTGATGACTTCTTTTAAAATTGCAGAGGTCTTCACTTAACTGCACAGAAAGACAGTACGTGTTTAACACAGGTCATGTCAGAGCTGACATGACCTGCAACATCAGGTTCAGCTGGAAGTAGGGTGACAGGATCATGGAGTTCCTCGTCCCAGTCACACAAAAGGACATTTCGTTTTCTAAAGGCTTATTTAGATAGGGACAGATACAAAAAAACAGGACAACAATTTGTGGCTGGGGCAAGGTTCTCGGGGTGGCACATAGGAGGGGAAGGGCTTGCACCCCATGGTCTCTTGTTTTGGTGCCGGTAGATGCCCGCTGTCTCATCACTGGTGGGGCCAAATTCAAGTCCCTACAAAAGAAATGTCAAACAGTAAAAAAAAAAAAAAAAAAAACAACGATAACCATAATAAACACAGCACTTACCTAAATCCTGCCATCCTGCATGTGATCCAAGTATTGTACACACCTTCGCCAGCTTAATGTGCTTCTATCTTTTCACCATATTTGATGCTGCAGTAGATTCTTTTTTTTTTTTTTTAAGAAGCTTGATCATTGTTGTGTAGCATACAATTTAGAGTAAGAAACGGCCAGTGTACACTGGGAAGTTTGTGAAGGGCAGTTTGTGTGTGTGTGTGTGTGTTTGTTTTCGGGACTCACCGCCACTGACAGGGAGTCTCTTTTCGTCCTTCGACACGCAACGTCACGCTGCACTTGGTTCACCTCACGCGTCCCCGAATGACTGGGAGGGAGAAACTAGTTTTATTACATGTGATCATCAGCAAAAAAATAAAAAACACCCTAAAAAACAACAACAATGTTCTCACTTTTTACTTTTGGGTTATTTATTGGGTTCATAAAATAAACTGCAAGAAAAATGACATTTAATCCAGGTTAAATGGGGACACATTTGATGAGTCTGTCGTACACTGTAAATGAGTGAAAAAACTAGACAAACAAACAAACATAGGGTCATAACATGAAAAAGCCCTCAGGGCACACGTACACATAGCACAACTCACAAGCCACAGTGGTTTCAGTTATTTTGCGGGAAATCAAACATCGTGACTTTGTCTTACCGCTGGGTGTTGGCAGGGTTCGAACGTGTGGATCTCGGCCTTCAGCTGGCACGCCAAACAGCATCTTGTGGAAGAGCACAGCTTTTTGTGTTACTGTGCGTTTATTTTTTCTTTTGTAGTGCCTTCCTTTTTTGTCTGAAGGCATTAAAGGTCCTCGATGCCACTTTGAGTTCCATGCACCGTTTCATATACGCTGTGTAAGCCTGCTTTGAGGTTGTGCATTTGTCCAGGTTGACCATAGCACACTCATCCCCTGTCCACAGTTTGGAGGAATTGGCAGGCAGGCACATTGCCTGAGACCTGACAGGAGGTCTGATGTCATCTTGGTCTTCGACAGCCTGGACGTCCTCCTCAGGCTGGAGGACCGCTCCCTCTTCCTGCTCGGGTGATGGTCTGAGGCTTAGCAAGCGTGGGGTGCCCTGCTGGAGCCGGACGGGGATGTCGTGGTGCAGCTTCCAGATCCTGGGACTATAGACCTTTGCTATGGTGAACCTACCCAAGATCTGGAGCCTTGCAGGCGGTTAAAATCTACAAAGTCATTATTCTGGAGCATGCCAACTGAGCTGATGAAGGTGAGAACGTTCACCAGGAAGGCCCCTGTCAGTGTTGGTGGCAGTCGCTGCAGTGTTTTCGCCATCCATGGCATCCCGTGGTCCTGGTATTTTTCCAGTGACCGGGAGTATGCCAGAGACCGTCTCTCTATCTCTGTGCACACTTGCAGGGTCCTGGTTGCGATCTCAGACATTGGGAAAGGTTTCTCTGCTCCTAGGTGGACGTGTAAAAAGTCTTTGAAGTTCCACCAGATCTTCCTTCCACCCCTAATGTCCCGGAACTTGAAGGCCAGGAAGAAGTGAAGCTTCTCTGCAATGAACCCCTGCAACAGACAGTCCTTAACAGACTTTCCTGCCTTCTGCACCAGCTGGCGAGCACGGTGAAAGGTGTTGGGGACAGGAAAGGAGTCTTTTGTTGCAAGGTCGTCGGTTAGAATCTCCAGGCTCATAGCACCTACGAGCCTGCCAGGTGGGGAGTCGGAGCTGAAAGGTGACATTGGGATGTTTGCATTCCTTCTGTACAGGTCCCCGAGAAGCACGCGGATTAGCGCCGCACCGATGACAGCTGGCCCTGCTTCCAAGGTCTGGCACAGAGGCCAGAGGCGCTCAATCCGTAGCTTCTGGAGGTCATCCCTGGTCCAGTGAGAAAGTGGGGGAGGCGTTTCCTCCGAGCTAGCACTCGAGTGAGGTGCCAGGCCAATGAAACCCCTCTGGTGTGTCAGGCTTCGGTCCATCACTGTACTCGTTCCCAAGCTTGCACTCAGAAAAAAATCCTCGGATGACAGAGGGTGGCCATAAAACATTTCCTCAAGGGCCAGCTCGCACTGGAAAGCTTTCCATGACTCATCGAACCTACCCACACCCTCGCTGGAACTGTAGGCACTGGTGAGGGTGTCAATGAGTGAGCCCAGAACGCCATCCAAGGTGGACAGGAGACCCTGACCAGAGGTGGTGTCCTTCAAGGGGACCAGCATGGCACGCTGCCGCAGCAAAGTATGCAGGCCTTCGAGGTCAAAATGGGCTGAGGGGTCAACACACAGAGGTACATCCCCCTGAAACCTAAGGACCTGCTCTATACGGCACCCAAGCTGTGCCACCAGCCTTTCCTTAAGGTCCGTCATGTGGCGCAGGTACGTCGATGCCCTGGAGAGTATTGCCATTTGTGAATTTGGGTGGGACAGCCCACACGTCACTATGGCACCACTCACGGGGTGCTTGAATGGCATCTGCAAGTGACAATGTGGGCTGTCGACATACATTTGAAGGAAATTCAGCTTCCCCTCTTTGCTGAGCACTGCCAGAAGAGGCTTGGCTACATCCAAGGGCAGGTGGTCCAGATTGGTCTGAAAGTTTGTGGCCTCATGCATCCCAAGGACGGGGAACAGCTTCCCCCTGGCTCCTACCAGGTCCTGCAGTCCATAACGGGAGAACAATATGTGTTGGTCATAGTCAGTTGCCACAAACTTCAAGGCAAGGTGGACTGACACTGCCTTAACATCTGTGACATTCACAATGTCCGTTAGTTCCAGTGTATCGGGGTCTTTTTGACCAAACTGGTTTAGTGTCAGCATCACTTGCAAAAATTTGTCCAAAAGGCTCATTATTAATGGCATGTCCTGCCGCAACACGTTGAACCTGGCCGTGTTGCTGGTCCCCTGTTTCTGCAGAGTAGGCCTGCTCTTGTCCCTAGCAGAGAGGCCCCGGAGCAACCGTTTAAAGTTGTCAGTCACGCTGTTAAGCAGCTCTACAGCATGTGTGCTGTAGAGCTGCTTCTTCAGCAGCCTGGTGTCAGGGTCAGTGGTGCTGCCGGGTAATGCAGTCATTAATAGATGATAGCCACCGTCTACATTAGCTATCTGGTACCCAACGCAGTTTTTAAGGGCAGTCAGGCCATTGCTTGTGTACTTGCTGAGGTCTACGTGCTTCTTTTAGGTACACATAATGGGGGCTAAGTATCTGTGAGTTAAACCTGGGGAGGAACAGGTAATGGAGGACACCCTGCAGCGCCTGCACCTTACTGAACTCAACCACCAATCCGTCCACATCAAATGAGAATGAAAGTAATTGTTGTGGGTGGGACAGCGTGGTGGCGTGTAAACCAATACACAGGTCAGCATGCAAAAAATCACTGACTGCGTCGTATTGCTGGTAGGCATCAAGCAGATTTTCGGTGTTTGCCACTCCGACATCGAACAATTCACTGCTGGCCATGTTTAGGAAAACTTGTAAGGTGGCTGTAGCCTACAGAGGGGTATGTTGCAGAGCTCAGAGACAGCCACAAACGCCAGTGGAAATCCTTACATTGGGGTCCTGGAAAGAAGAACAAAAAAAATAAATAAAAATACATTATCATTCAATATCCAGAAAAATGATCAATGTTTATCATTAAAAAGGGACAAACTGACAAGACAACATTAGAGAGGTGGCCAAATCAGTCAGACGTTTCTGTGTCATATAGTCAGGAGAAGATTTTGTGTAACATTTACATTAAGAACCTGTGAAGTTTATTTACTGCAACAGCTACTAAAAATATGAAATTAGAAATACGCTCCACAAGAATCATTTTTCAAGGCTATCTATTGAGTCAGAACACTTCACACTATAGAAATAAAATGAATTGTGTAGCGCCTCTCTGGCGTGGCTGGCTATAGTGAGAGGTGGCTATCCTGACTTTTGTTATAACCTATATCCAATTTAGAGCTGCAAAGATGAATCGATTTAGTTGTCAACTTTTAAATTAATCGCCAACTATTTTAATAATCGATTAGTCGGTTTGAGTAATTTTTTTAAGACAAAAGTTTTAAAAAAATTCTTTGATTCCAGCTTCTTAAATGTGAATAATTTCTAGTTTCTTCTCTCCTCTGTGACAGTAAACTGAATATCTTTGAGTTGTAGACAAAACAAGACATTTGAGGATGTCATCTTGGGCTTTTGGGAAACACTGATCCACCATTTTCTGACATTTTATAGACCAATCATCTATGAAAATAATAGGTTAGCTGCAGCCCTAATCCAATTAATCAAATAAGTGGGGTTTCACTAATAACCTTATCAGTGTTTAACGTGTGTGTGTGTGTGTGTGTGTTTGTGTGTGTAATCACTAACTTACTCTTTCCCTTTAAATCACCATTTAAGCATTAATATTCACACTTTAACTTGAAATGTATATGAATTACTTTTATGCTTTAAGCACTGTTTTCCTTAATTAACTTAAAATATTAAAACCACAACTGTTTTATAAAAAAAAAAAAACACAAAAGACTTATTCAGAAAAACAAAAAGTAGGTTAGTAATTAAATGCACCTTGCAAAAAGTCACTTCTCAGATCACAAATGCAATCAAATTCACATTCAAAACATTAGAGCCTAAGCAAATGAAATAGTGTGTTCAATGTCTTCAGAAAGCTCCGATAGGCCTACACAAGCTGAAATATAGTTTCAAAAAGTGTAACAGTGTTTATTATATTACAAAAATATAGGCAATAGGCTTGTAAAAACTATTGAAAACTGGCTGTGGAAACACTGGCCCGCTGTAGGGGGTCCGGTAAGAACTTGAACCAGAGATGTCTGGCTTTGAGATCCAGGAAGATTTGTTTACAACTCCAACATGAAGTTATCTATAGCTGTGTGTGTGTGTGTGTGTGTGTGTGTGTGTGTGTGTGTGTGTGTGTGTGTGTGTGTGTGTGGCTGGCGGGCCACAGAACACGCTTGTTGCGTGGAGTTTAACTCCGAAAAGACAGTTAACCACAGGTTCCCGTTGCTTATGATGGACATGGGTTCTGACCTCGTGTTCGAGCTTAATCAGGTTCTATCTAGGGAGCTCAACATCGTACTCAATTGGATAAAATCAAACAAACTTGTGCTAAATGCATCAAAAACAGTCTGCATGGTATTTGGCTCTAAACATAAATTAGCACAAGGGACTAAATTGAATCATGATGGGAAGAGCAGTTGCCACTACAAGGAAATGCTGACCACCTCCTTTTTACCAAGGCAAATGGTTTGCTCTTTAGTTCTCTGCCACTTAGATTATTGCTCAGTAATCTGGTCATCTGCTTCAAAAACCCTACTTAGAAAACTTCAAGTAGCACAAAATAAAGCTGTAAGACTTGCTCTAAAGTGCAATTTTAGGTCCAATGTAGTTAAAATGCATGATGTCTTAAATGGTTGAGTGTTGAAAAAAGATTATTAGCCAATGTGCTTATTTTGTTGCACTCTGTTATTCAAAGTCAGACACCATCATTTATTTTTGATAACATAACTTACAGTTCAGACATCCACACTTATTTAACAAGAGGAGCCAGTAGGGGGCAGATGATGTTACCTTTACCAAAATCCAATAACTTGGAAAAAAAAAAAAACTTTTATTTACAGAGCAAGTTCTTTGTGGAATAAAATCCCTAGTAACATTCGTTTTATCACAGGAAAGGACCATTTTAAAAAGAAAGTCAAATCTTACCTTCATTTAAACTTTAAACTCATATTTATTATGAGGTTTCTGATTGTGTGTTTTTGTCAATGTAAGCCACCTTAATGTTAGCCATGTAATACATTGTAATGTAGAACTTCGTTTTCAAGATATTTCTCTATTTGCTTGGTTTGTTATTATTTTCATTTACTTTTATTTGTAATTTTGCTTTCTGTTACTTAGTTTTGTTGGCAGATATTGTAGCATGTATTTTATTTATTCATTTCCTGTACATGTTATGAAATGTTTTAATATTGTTTGACTAAATGTAGTGTTGGACCCCAGGAAGACTAGCTGGTCGTCTAAAACCAGTCTGAGAGACCTCCAAGCTTACAGCGAGCCTGAGTGGCCGAGCTACGAGCTAGCGCCTGGGGCAGGCGCCTGCTGGCTGTCGCCTCACTTCACAGAGATTCTCAACTCGGAAAACTTTGACGCAAATTGTCAATTCAGCATCGATTTTCGCAAGACTGCCTATATTCGAAATCTAACCAGTTAATTTCTCGCCTAAAACGTTGTCAGAAGTGAATTAGTGATGATTAAGATGGCGGAAATTGTTAAAATTGTCCGGTGGGAAAGCGGCTTATGACGTTGTATTTGCATGTGAAGTTGGATGTGGTTCTGAAATATACATAAGCACCTAATAATGCACAAAGCATCTGACTTACTAAGAACATTATTTACCCACAAATAAATGTTATAGCCACCTTCAAATGTCCAAGTGGCGCAGGCCTGTGTGTAGGCTACTTTGTAGCGTTTAGCTAAATGGCTGCTCCACCACGCAGGCCAAAACAAAAAGTGTACCTGTAATCAATGAGAATGTAGCCTCACGCAGGATGAAAGGCGACAGCAGCAGGAGATATGACGGGAAGATCCACGATGAAGAGAAAACGGTTGAAGAGAAATTTCACAGAGCTCCAGTATTTCTCTCATTCAGCAGACAACCGCTTCTCCCCTCTGACTCGTTTCCCTCCGTTTCTACCTACACCGGTCCCCGCACACACCCTGTGCCCCTCCCCGTCTCACTGCCTGACCTGAGAGAGGGAAGAGGCTAACCCTAACCTCTGCCTATTTAACATTTTAAATGCTGTATTCAGTAAAACATGAACATTACCCAATATGCATTTCTCTCTTTGAGCAAATCATAAACTTCATTGCTGGTCAATACATCTTTAACTTTTTAACCTTAAATTATAGTTATTAAACTATGAAATGATTTATTCAAACTTGTATATCTTATATTAATGAATACATTTCAACCGGTTACACCGGTATACTAAAAAAACCCCAGCATGGACAGTCAGTATAACAGTCAGCAACAAAATCACGCTAAACAACAAGGATTCTCGTCAAAGCGTCTTCATAACATACAGCAGCAGGGCTCTACGTCCTTTCCAAAGCATCCTCGTCAAAACATCTTCCTAATATGTTGCTTAACATCATTGCCAGAACGTCTTCACATGTGCTCTCCATTTTGATTGGCTGCTTGTGTCTCCATATATAACTGAGCCAGCAACTTAACAGCATCTGTCCTGGAGCAGTTTTGATGTCAACTACTTTTTCTTCTATATTCAAGTGTATATTCAAGAAAGCTTTTCTGGTGCTGATACAGAGACCTTCAGTAGAGATTTATTTAGTCGTACTATCTACAGCAGAAGAAAGCCTAGCAGACGGACCACAAGACCAGAATCTCTTGGAAGCTGCTGCAGTGGACTGAGGGCAGTAATTTTGTTTCAAAGGTTTTGAAGGGAAAAAAAAAAATAATAATATATATATATATATATATATATATATA
>NC_135872.1:6265435-6370435 GCF_031162955.1 Sander vitreus | reverse complement strand
ACAGGTCTGACTCTGTCATCTGTACTGGTAGATTACCACGATACAATTTGGGTCCTCTTAAACAACCAAGGGTTCAAACTAAACTTTCCTTTACTCCATCCGCACCACATTCTGCAGAGTGCACACCACACAGACATCCCAGAGTAATGAATAAGATGTCGGACTGGTCTCTACAGGTAAACAGGAAATGGTTGATTATTGGAGTCTCTAACCTGAGCAGAATCCCAACTCAAACAGAGTCCAACATTCAGATTGAAAGTTATCCTGGGGCTACATTTAAACACGCTGAGGCCCTTTTCGCTCGAACTACAGTCTCCAAGGATGTCGAGAGAGTGATCTTGTCTTTTGGCATTAATAGCAAATATCAGAAAGAAACTACTACAGCCCCTGAACTGAAAAAGGCTATTAAAATGGCTGAAATTGCCTTTCCAGAAGCCAGGATTTTGGTTCCAATAGTCAACCATCACCGAGACTTGTCAACCATTGAGCGGAATAACTTGGCAGACCTCAATAGTCATATTGTGTGCCACCCAGACAGTATACCGCAGCTTTTGAAGAAACTTTTTGACACAGAGGGTGATCTTGTCCACTGGACCGAACAGACTGCCCAACACATGTTTGACCACTGGGTTGCACATTTAAACAGAATGTCCCCATAAAGACCCCAGGGGTCACGGGGTTAAGAACAGTGGTCAATTAATCCAAATCCTTTACACTGACTGCAGCACAAACTAGTTTGCTGAATAAGGGTCTGACATTTATTCCGTCCAATGTGAAACAGACCAACAAAGAGATCAGGGACACTTTGAGAGTGGACATTCAAAATTACCACAGAAACTTGAGACTTGCAGTATATTATAAAGACAAGCCTGAAATGACTCAGTTGCCCTTTATGCCCAAGTCTACCTGGTCCCCGACTTTAGCCCAGTTACCGCCTGAAGTTTCAGATCTTATCAAACTAGACTTGGACACTTTTCAGCAACAGTATAGAGTAGGCTTTACTAAACCCAATCTTTCCAAATTTGAACAGACAGCACTTGAACAACTCAGCAGTAATAATAACATTGTATTGAAACCGGCTGATAAAGGAAGTGCTGTAGTTATTATGGACAGACAAGACTACCTCTATGAGGGCTACAAACAGTTATCTGACACCAATTACTACACTAAGTTGGACCGTCCCTATGTACAAAGACACTGTCCCTCTGATTGAGAAGATTGTCAATTCTCTACATAACAAAAAAATTCATCAACAATAAACAAAAACAATTCCTCCTGAGTAACCAAGAACCCAGAGCCCGTCGTTTCTATCTACTTCCCAAAATACATAAACCTAAGAATAAGTGGTCTGTGCCATTTAAGATACCTCCTGGTAGACCGATAGTTTCTGATTGTAACAGCCCAACTTACAACACGGCTCAATTTGTCGATTTCTACCTCAATCCACTCTCCACTCTACACGAGAGTTATGTCAAGGACACGTATGACTTTGTAGAGAAGGTTAAAAGTTTGAATATCCCTACCACGGCCTTGCTATTCTCCATGGATGTTTCTTCCTTGTATACTAACATCAGCACGCCAGATGGGCTGCTTGCCATCAGAAATATCCTCCGAAAATATCCAAATAGTAAAAGACCGGATAAGGAAATTCTTCAACTTCTAGAAATCAATCTCACGAGAAACGACTTTGACGATCAGTTCTACTTGCAGGTTAGGGGCACAGCAATGGGCTGCCGCTTTGCCCCCAGCTATGCAAATATCTTCATGTGTCAGTGGGAAACTGAGGCTCTGGCTTCTTGCTCCAAACGACCCCTACATTATTATAGATATCTCGACGACATCTGGGGCGTCTGGGAGCACACAAAGGAGGAATTCTATCACTTTCTTGACAAGCTCAATCAACACAGTGACTCCATCAAACTGACAGCAACATTGAGTAATGACACTATTGATTTTCTTGACACGACCACCTTCAAGGGCCCAAACTTTAACCAAACACATAAACTTGACATCAAGGTATTCTTTAAAGAGACTGACAGTCATTCTTTACTTTACAGAACGAGTTACCACCCTAAACATACATTTGCAGGACTAGTCAAGTCTCAACTTTTGCGATTTAAGAGAATCTGCACAAGACAAGAGGACTTTAAAATGGCTACCAAGACTCTCTTTTCCTCTCTCCTAAACAGAGGTTACACATTCACCATGTTGCAAAAAGTCCTCAAAACATTTGAAGAGACTAAACCAATCTGTCTAGACTCTATTCTTCCTATCATAGTACAATATTCAGAACCAAATGTTGAGTTTGTCAAGAAAATGAAACACAATTTTAACTGCTCAGGAGGCATGACTTTTCTTAAAGAATATAAACTCATTGCAGCTTACAGAAGAAACAAA
This sequence comes from Sander vitreus, assembly GCF_031162955.1. Taxonomy (NCBI): domain Eukaryota; kingdom Metazoa; phylum Chordata; class Actinopteri; order Perciformes; family Percidae; genus Sander; species Sander vitreus. Next base: position 6,368,038 of record NC_135872.1, on the reverse strand, counting down.
AACATTCAAGATCTTCTAGTCAGATCCAAATTGAGACCTTTAAACCCATCTAAAACCAGAAAAATGTACAGCTTTTTCAGAATCTATAGGACGGTCCAAAATCAAACTACCAAAGAGGTGTTTACAACACAGAGAGGCTTGGATGTTCATACAAAAAAACTGTATTTTTCTGATTAGATGCCGAGAATGTTCACTACAATATGTAGGCGAGACTGGGAACAGCCTTCTGACGAGGTTTACTCAACACAGATACAACATTACTAACCAAAAAAATGTAAACAATCCATTGGCAAAACATTTTGTACAACATAAGTGGGATAATTTGAGAGCTACAATCCTAGAAGCTAATCAGACCTGGTCAGTGAAACTCAGAAGAAGATGTGAACGTACATGGATTCAAAAATTGGGCACACATGTCCCGAGAGGCTTGAATTAAAAATAGGGTAACCCAGCCTCTCTCCCTTTCCATTCTCTTCTCATTTCCTCCTTTTCTTTTCTTCTCTTTTCTTTTCCTCTTTTTCTTCCTCTTTTTTCCTCCCCACTTCACCTTCTCCCCTTTCCCTCCCCTCTTTAACCCTGACCCTTAACCTAACCCTAACCTTAACCTAACCCCAACCCCCTAACCCCCCCCCCCCTCTCTTCCCCTCCCCTCCTTATCCTCTTCCTCTACTTTCCCTAACCTTGAACCTTTCATTCTCCTAACTTTAACCTCTCTCTGTCTCTCTCTCTCTCTCTCTCTCTCTCTCTCTCTCTCTCTCTCTCTCTCTGTCTGTCTGTCTGTCTGTCTGTCTTTCTCTCTCTTTCTCTCTCTCTCTCTCTCTCTCTCTCTCTCTCTCTTCCTCTCTCTCTCTCTCTCTCTCTCTCTCTCTCTCTCTCTCTCTCTGTCTCTCTCGTTCTCCCTTTTTCTTTGTCTTATCTTCCTTCCCCACACACTCTTTCTTTCCCCCATTCTCTGTTTTCCTCTTTTTCTCTCTCTTTTCATCTCTCTGAGCCCTAAACCTTTCCCTTCACTCCTTGCCCTAATCTTAACCCTATCCCACCTGGGCCCTAACCTCTGACCTCTAGCTTCAACTCCCACACAAATTATCTTAACAAACACTTAGATACCTGTGAGTGGAGGGACTTCAAGGAGGGGCTGAGATGCTTTGGGGATGCTGCTTCCATTTAGTGGTTTGTGCATCAAAACCTCACAGCCTTTTGGTGTCACACTGGCGCTAAAGAAACTAAAACATTTTCACATTTAACAAACTGACATCACACACTTTCAATGAAAAAATGACTGTGTGTTATTGCAGGGATCTTATCCTATGTTAAGTTAATATATATTTCTGTGTTATTTAGCATGCCTGTGGTTCGTTTGGTGGGTTGTGTTGACCTCCATCTCCACCTCTGTCCCAGTGATTACTAAATGTTAACCCCTCCCTGGTTTGTCATTAATCACATCTGAAGCTCAGCTGGCGCCAAGTGATGGCTGATGTTTGCAAATCAATTCCTTTGCTGTTAACGTGGAAGAGGGAAAATGTCCTAAAAGCTTGAAGAGCAGCTGCTTTAGCTGATGAGGAGGAGCTGGTTGTGCATTTGTCACCAGAATAAACAGATCAACAGAGATCTCTCTGTCAGTGTCTTGTTTGATGAAACTCCAACACAACGCAGAAACTCCAACAGGTCACATTAAAATAAATTTGTCAAGATGTGAATAATTAAGTGTTTATGTTTCCAGTACTACCACTACATAAAGGAGACACCGGAAACCAAACCAGGAGCCTCTACAGCCCAAACCTGAGGACTGTGCTAAGTCCTGCTGTGCCCTGCTATGCCCTGCTAGGTCCTGCTATGCCCTGCATTGCCCTGTAACACCCTGACTACTACCGCCTACCAAGAGCCTGGGTCTGTCCAAAGTTTCTCCCTAAAAGGAAGTTTTCCTCACCACTCAAGGTTTCTGCCTAACAGGGAGTTTTTCTTCGCCACTGTCGCACTAATTGCTTGCTCTTGGGGGATTACTGGATATGTTGGGTCTTTGCAAATTATAGTGTGTTCTAGACCTACTCTATCTGTAACGTGTCTTGCGATAACTCCTGTTATGATTTGATACTATAAATACAATTTAATTGAATTGAATACATGCCTGCAAGCAGGGGCTTTACACATGTATTTCTCACATTTGCAGTGCACTCCATTTTGTTTAGCCTGCCCCGTTTGCAGCCTCAGGTGGATGGGGACATGACTCAGTCACTCAGAGACTGACTTCACTACAAGAAAATAATACTCACCTGCAGGAATAGATGATCTTTTTTATTCTGAGTTAGGTGTGGAGCGGGAGCAATGCTGCCCTCGCACAAGAAAGTCTTGCTTTTTTAAATCATAAGCACAGACATTTTGTTCATCTTACTCAGTGTGTATATTTATTTCAATGCTTGCAATTGAATGCAATTATTACTTAATTTAATCTGTAAAAGATTATGTGAATGTCAAAATAGACCCACAGGCAATATTTTTACCCGGAGAGTAAAAGATATAAAATACCTAACAAAAACAAATCACATCAACAAGAAATACCATAGTAAAAATAATAAAATACAATTGACAATTATGTATATATTTGATTTTTATATGAATACATTTACTGTCATAAATTAAAAAAAAACATTTCTTAAAAGGAAAACTATTTAGCTTTTATCTTTAATAATTGAATTAATTTTTATTTTTTATTGCCACATTAAAATCACAGAAAAAAAACAGAAAACAGAGCAAAGAGGCCGTGTAAGTGTTGTCCAGCAGAAAGAAGCAGACCTGCCAAGACCAAATACAAATTTAATTTTCATTAGGAGGTGCAGGTTTGCTTTTTGTTTTTTTAGATTGAAATGCATCTACCATGCCAAAATGAAAAGTCAATCAAGTGTCCAATCATAGCTTGGGGGTGGGAGCATGGGCAGAGTTTATCTTCCCTTACAGGTCACAATAAAATAGTTTCCTGCGAGCCAGCTGGCAGAAGAGGCATTTAGATTTTATATGTTTGTCTGCATTTAATTATGATTTATTAAATGCATAGACCTACATAAAATAAAATACATACAATATGTAATTTGATTTGTATGTCAGGCAAGGGAGTCATCAAATTGTATGCTGAATTTATTATTATTTTTAGACAGTTTTATCTGCTCATGAAGGAGTAATTTTTTACCCTTAAGGCAATGGGAGAGTTTACCACACTGTAGTTGTTAGGTATAGATGTTGTATGAATTACATTACATTACATTCATATAGTTCATGCTTTTATCCAAAGCGACTTACAGTAAGTGCATTCACCCATGAAGATGTCACCCAGAAATTGCAAGAATAATACAAGTACATCAAATTCATCAAAGTCAAGTACCAGTGACTTTAATTGGACTCCAGCAGCCACCGGTAGCCAGTGCAGGGTGTGGAGGAGCAGTGTAGTGTTGGAGAAGTTGGGTAGGGTGAAGGCCAGCCAGGCTACTGCATTCTGGAGGAGCTGAAGAGGTTGGTTGGCACTTGCTGGCAGAGCACCCAGGAGGGGGTTGCAGTAGTCTAGACCCGAGATGTTAACAGCCTGATCCAGAACCTGCGTCACCTTCTGGGTGAGGAACAGACCTATCTTCCTGATGTTGTGAGCATATGCAGCTGTGGGTTATCACAGCAATATTGGCAGCAAAGGACAGCTGGTCAAACAGTGTCACACCCAGGTTCCTTGCAGTCCGAGCCGCAGACACCACAGAGTTCTCCATGGTAATGGAGAGGTTGTGGATGGGAGATGCCTTCCCTGGAAGAAAGAGCAGCTCGGTCTTGTCCAGATTGAGCTTCAGGTGGTGTGTCGACATCCACTGAGAGATGTCAGCCACCTGGGTTTTCATACCATGGAAAGGACAGAATTAGTTGTCATCTGCATAGCTGTAGTATGAAAAGCCATGTGAGTGAATAAGAGAGCCCAGTAACTTGCTGTACAGAGAAAAGAGGATGACACCTAGAACAGAACCTAGAGGTTCCCCAGTAGTGAGGCTACAAGGTTCAGACACAGAACTTCTTTAAGTTACCCTGTAAGTTCGGCCTTTGAGGTAGGATTGGAACAGGGAGAGTGCTGAGTCTGAGACTCCCAGTTCTTGGAGGATGGAGAGGAGGATCTGGTGGTTTACTGTGTCAAAGGCTGATGAAAGGTTCAGCAGGAAGACAACAGAGGAGAGAGAGGCAATACATTAAAAACATTGGCAATGAACACTCAGAAACATAATTTAACAGAATCCAGGGTTTTTCAGAACCGTCGATCTTCAAAGTTGTATACGTCGGATGGGTTGGATGCCCATAAAATTCACTTTCATTTAGACTTTCCCTTTTTTTAACTCACCATACACTTATGAACACACTCTCCCATATCCATCATGCTTTTTCCGATCAGTCCAACTTGGGAAATGACCATCAAGAACTTGCTTGCTGCACCCAATCTGGAATTAAAAAGCTGGCTTACATAAAGTAACTGGGTGACTAAACTGAATCCATTCCACACTATTGTGAAGTTTAAAAAATGTTTCTTCACTTTTTCAAGTGCTGATGTTATGTACATCCCGAATCAAACTCAGACGTAAATTACATTTTAGTAATCCACACTGATCCCAAGCCAATTATGCTGCCAAGGTGGAGGTCTCTTCATGTAATTAATGTGTTTAATTTTTGTGATCTCTGCCAGAAACCACACATTTTGTCCTTTCATGCAGCTACACGGCGTAGCTTGTAGCTTGTAGCTCTGCTTGTGTTGGCGACTAGAGAGGACATGATAACTCTAGGTCACTGAAGTGGGACCTCAGGCAACCCAGAATGTCCGCCAGAGAGAAGAGCTTCCTGGTCCCAGCCCCTAGGGGTTTTCTGGACCCCAGGGACTGGCCCTCACCAAAGTGATCAAGTCAGCTGTCCTGGAGAGGGAGAGCAGATATATTTAGTCATTTGTATCTGGAATTATGGAAATGTTACTTAACCACTTTATTGTAATCTTGGTTTCAATGTGTTTAAATGAATTTCTGGCAACATGATGTCCTGCATAATACATGATCTTCACTGTCATGATCATCTTTTCTTATTGATTTGCATGCATATCGGTTTCTACATCTGTCTGGAGACTCCACAGCCATGTTTTAGCCTTCTCCACTACTGGTGTTGTGACATTTGCCCTGGACCTCTCCCTCAACCATTTCCAAAAGTGAAAAGGATTTTTAATGAATTAGTATTCGCTAGCCGACGCCATGACAGACAACGTGAGGATTTTTTAATATTCTCCAGAAGAAGAGCGCCACATCTTATAAGGAGCCACAGGTTGCCTGCACTCGGCATGACGATGGATTCCGAGTAGAGCTTTCGTCAATTGAAAGCCTTCTTAATAATCTCCTTCTACAGCATGACTCTCTTGGCCCAGTACTTTCTCTTGAGGACTGCTCCTGGGCTACAGTGGTAAAGAAATGGGGAAAGGGGCTCCATGTTCTCTCCCTCTATTCGATCCCAGTGTGGAGGATAGCAGTGATGTTACTCTCCCACTATGGAACATTTTTGCTCCGCTAGCCAAGTTAGCTGATGATGAAGTCCCCAATACAACTCTCCATCCTGCAAGTGTCCTGGGAGCTGTCCCGACACCTGTCTCTCCAACCAACAAATCTGTTTCCGGAAGGAAAGCGACTTAAGTTGCAAGTCCATGCTCCAAGCTGTCTGATGCGCCAAGTACAACCAATGCTGAGGCTAATCCAACTAGCCTACCTGGACACCCAGCCTCCCAGGGTAATGCAACGCCAGGGCTAATCTGGTTATTTTAGCTGAGCGACAACATCCTTCCAGACTACCCACATCCAACAGCTGTGTGGATAACAGCACCCCTGAGTTGTTAATAGTAGGTAATTCCATTGTTAGGTATTTAACCCTTCCATCTGCTATAACCTGATGTCTCTCCAGTGCACAGGTGCAAAATGATATTGCTTTGTCTGTAGATACAAGGAAACCTGCTGTATTACTGCTTTTGGACCTCACAGTGGCTTTTGATACGGTGGACCATGCAGTCCTCTCTTGCCCTGATCATTGTGTAGGCATCCAAGGCTCTGCACTTAAATGGCTTAGCTCCTATTTGGCCAATAGGAGCTTCTTTGTAATGACTGGTGCCTCTCCTTGTCACCTGCTCCTCTCTCTTGCAGGGTACCACAGGGTTCAATTCTTGGCCCCATCCTGTTTTCCTTATATATGTTGCCTTTAGAGGCAATTATAGGCAAGCATAATTTCATTGTTATGCAGATGATTTGCAAATTTGTTTGCCTATGAAACAAAATGACAGTGTCACACTAAACTCCTTGCTTAGTGTATTAATTATATTAGGCCGTGGTTGTCACATAACTTCCTAATTTAAATGAAGATAAAACTGAGTGTATTATCTTCAGTACTTCTTGCATGTCAAACGGTCCAGTTTTGAGTTCGGGTGCTCTGGCTTCATACATTAAGCCAGATGTCAAAAGTCTGGGGTGATGTTTGACTGACACGAAATTTGACAAGCAGATTAGCAATGTTGTTAGAATTAGCTTTTTTCTGCTTTGTGTCCTGGCTAAAGTTCTTCCTTAACAGGATCTAGAGAAGGCGGTTCACACCTTTATTAGTTCAAGGCTGGATTATTGTAATGCTCTATATGTGGGTCTCAATCAAACCTCCATCTCGCACCTTCAAGTTGTGCAAAATGCTGCTGCTGCTCTATCTAGATGTGCACACATTACCCCCGTTCTCTACACCCTCCACTGGCTCCCAGTGCGTTTTAGAATCGATTTTAAGATTTTAATGTTTGTTTTCATGCCTTAAATGGCCTGGCCTGGTATTTGTCTGAGATTTTAACCCTTCACAAGCACAATAAGTCATTGCGCTCATCCAATCAACTGGTTTTAGAGGTCCCAAGATCAAGGTATAAACTGTGGGGTGATCGGGCTTTCGCCATCCGCACTTTTACAGATGTAGCTCTTTTTTAGATCCAAACTCAAAACCTTTTTATTTAAATTGTTTTTAATACAGAGTAGCAGGGTGACATTTTCCCTCTCCTCCTCCTGTTTCTATGTAACCCTTTCTGATTTTATTGTTTTCTATATTTTATTCTTTTTATTATATGTTATGTTTTTTACTCTTGGTTCTTGATGTAAAGCACTTTGAATACCTGCTGGCTGCTGTAAAGTGCTATAAAATAAAGGTTGGTTGGTTGATTGATTGATTGATTGATTGATTGATTGATTGATTGATGTTTAGGCAAACAACAGCACAAAAAAAGCCTGCCCTGTGCAATGTTTTGGTGTCTGCTTTCAGAGTCATAGATCTGTTACTCAAACTTGACTTCCTGGATCTTATGTCATGTCTCACTGGCACCTGAAAAGGTTCCATTTCACAATCTAACATTGCCAGACTAATGTTGTCTCAATATGTACAGTGTATAGTAATGCTTTATTGAGTGTTACACATGACACCTTTAAATAAAAACCGACAGCCTTTTTTCTTACCTTCCCTCTGTATGTAATCCCGTTGTGTACAAGCTCTCCTAAGACGGCGGACTTCTCCCGAGAGTCCATGCTGCACCATGCAGACACTGTCTGCTCCTTCTGGTTTTCCCAGCAGGCAAAACCTTTACTTTTGGATGTTTTCCTGTGAGTCCTGTATTTCATTTTGGGGAAGGTGTGTGAGCCGCCATTTGTGGCCCCCCAGTTGTGTTCGGGCCACAGGGGATCGGTCTGGGTGGCCTGGCTGGTGGTAGCCCTCTGCAGGCGCACAGAGATTCTCTGGGCTGACCCAGTCATCAGGGTGATGGACTGAGAGTCCAGAGCTGGACCTGCTGATGTGACTACTGGGAACGCAAACACCTCATCCTCATCTGAAGGTGAGAACAAAGAAAATTATTAAAGGGGTGATAGAATGATTATATAGGGTATTTCACACTGTTCCTTAAGGTCTCCTAATAGGGTATGTAACATTGGTTGGGCTGAAAATGTCCCAGTTGCTATTCTTTGGGCCCTTATGCATCCCTGTGGAATGTCTCTATTTGGAACGACAGCTTTTCTTCCAAATATGGTATGCTCATGAATATTTAGATGAGCTGCACGCTGATTGGTTGAGGAACCACATACATATACATTGGAGACGAGACAGCAGGTCTCATATTTCAGACACTGCAACGTCATACATTGTTTGTCTGCTATTTCGTTATTAAATTCACTTCTGAGACTTTTTAATGCGAGAAATCAACTATATATAGCTGAAATATGGGCTGTTTTTTTCGAAAATTGTTGGCTAATTGCAAAGTTGGTAAGACGTATTTGACTTCAGGAGCTCCAGACAGTCTGACGAGAAAGCGGGAGCCTGCTGGGCCCGATACCCAGGGGAAAGTCACCGTTTCTGCGGAGCTGGCCGGCTGCCGGCATAACTATCATATATTCACAGTTTGAATTTTGTCAAGGCATGTATATCACAGCTACCCTAAGGTCTTTCAAGGTCTTTCTTTCAATTTCAATTTAAGGCATTTTTGTGAATTTGAGGGGTTTCCTTAGGAGGAGCTGCTAGCTAGGCTATGTGTCCCATTTAATCCTATGGGAAAAGATTGCCGCTACACTTTCGGCATAACTACCGGCGAGGCAGTAACCCAGGCAGCACCGGCCGCTGAATTCCGACACACAGTCGGACAAAATTTGAAATTATCCATCAGTTTTTCGTAAAACGCCCCATATTTGACCTCTACATAGTTGATTTCTCACATAAAAAAGTCTCAGGAGTGAATTTAGTGATTAAATAGCAGATGAACAATCTATACAATTTCTGAGATCCGTGCGACCTATTCAGAAGACTACAACTATGTAAATGTTGGGGTGTGACAAAGATACAGTTGACGACAACTCGGTGGTTCCTTGATATTTGCCCGTTTTCAGAGGCAGTTTCAAATTGTGAGATTTGCAGAGGAAAGAGGTGTCAATGGGATTTTGAGGTTCTATGTATGTCCTATTTACCCTCTAAACTCGGTATTCAACTATGACAAGGTAAAATCGGTTTTGCATTCTATCACCCCTTTAACAAATAACATTTTCATCATAGTATAAAATCAACTTCTGTTAAATCTGATGTAAAATAACTTCAACAAGTCTTTGTAACTAAAATTTGCTTTATATGTATAAATTCATTTTTCTATGCTGTTTGTGTCACTTTGTTCAGTAACTGTCTTTGCTGAAAATTACCTCCACAGGTGGGCACTGCCGGGCTGCTGGGCAGTGAGCTGTGGGTCAGTCTGGCTGGTGAAACGCTGCTCAGAGAGCTGGAACGGATCAGCTTCCTACAGGCCAGAACCAGCAGCTCCCGACACTGTTTATGACAGTTAACACCACAGTCTGCAAAGGAAATATAGACACATCAGCTTAAAATCAGAGCAACTGTGTTCTAAGCTTCAAGACAGATTATTGCCAGATTACATTGCAGTACTTATAATAACTAACATTTAGCATGTTCAAATGTATTACATTTTTGGATGGTCTTTACAGAATAATGCAATATAACAATACCTTTGCACTTGTAGCCCTGTTTGATGATTCCCCAGAGCTGCAGATCCAGAAATGTAAGGAAAGGAGAGGTAGGTACAGAAAATTCAACATTAGAAAATAAAAGCATGGCAGCATGTCCCTAATGCCAAGTCTACTACTGACTTACAGTGTACTACTACATTTACCTGACAGAGAAATGTTACTGGTTTACGTTGCAGATTCAGATCTTACTCACAAAATTTTTTTTTTAAATGTGGAGTAATCACAGATATTTGCCTCACAGACTCATGGCGCCACCCTTCATGCCCAACCCGTTCTCATTCTGAACTCGTAAAATAAGGACGTTTGGACGATGTCTGTCAGCGTCTGATGCGACGAAAAAGGTGTCTTTCAGCGTGTTTGTGTAACGCACCGGGGAGAGCAGCAGTTAGATAGTATTTAGCGAGTAGTATGTAAGGGCAAATTTCCGCGTAAAGGGGTTGGGGGGGTGGATGGGTCAAACACAGGACTTTCACCCAGGAGAGCGGGGTTCACGTCCCGCTTGTCACGCTTGCTATAGTCGTTTTTTATTTTTTCCTCCCACATCTCACAGAACCGTACGCCCACCCACGACCCTTTCCTAAACATAACCGTCCCATAGATCCCGCGTGTCACGGAACCATAAGCCCACCCAGGACCTTTTCCTTAACATCAAAAGGGACGCCAATAGTCCTGATCAAGCGCATTTACTTATAGCGCTAAAGGGACGGCAATAGTCCCAAACAAGTGGGTTTACTTAAAGCGCTAAAGGAGACTTTTAGCGTCAATAAGAACGACAAAGGCACCTGATCAAGCGTCCATATTTTATAAGATGGGTGTGAAAATGTGTTGTCATGCCTGTTATGAGAGCCAATCAGAAAATACAGTGATAGACTCACACACATTGGCCTCATAGAGACAGCAAAAACATTTTAGTGAGTTTCATCTTAGCCAAATGCTCTAAAAGAATTTAAGATGGGCTTTTACTGTGTACAGAAGAGCCAGCATTATGGCAGCCTCAACCTTTATTGCGCGGTTGTGTAGTTTTATTCACATCTGTATAAACTGCATCACATTTCAAATGCCAATTGGGTTCATTGGGTACAAGGAACACCCAATACAAGTGTACAGCAATACACCCACCAAATGTGAAGTAGATTGGATGAACAATTCTCGAGATATTTGAAGGACACACACAGAGAGAGTCCTCGATTTATAGTTATTATATTAGACTGATTGGCTCAAGGCAGGCCTGTAAGTTTAATTGCAATGTTTGCAAATTTTCATTGCTTTGAGGAAAATTAAGGAGACCTGAAAAGTGCAGTAATATAATCTTAAAATACACACAAATCCAGCACAGTGTTCACAGAAGGTGGGCTTCAAGTACGTCATCTCCTGGAAGCTGTGGATGAAACCTGGACCCATCTTACACTGGAGCAGTGGGTTGGCCCGGAGGAAATATGCCATCATCTCATCCTTACTGATCAATCCATCTCTGAAAGAAGGAGAAGCAGAAATGGTAAAAAAAAGAAGTTATAACACCTCAAAACAAATTAATCTGTTTGTCAGAGACTTCAGATACTGGCGCAGAATCTGCATGTGGTGGAGAATAGAATGATGCAAATAAAGTCACATCTGAGCTTTGTTCCTTCAAGAGAAGACATTGCTTGAAGCTGGAAATGTTATATGATTTTGAAAGTGGCTACACTACCCGGAAATTATTTGGAAGTGTGGAGCATGATGCTGTGACTAGGTTGGACTAAAAAATACAGTTGCTGTAGGTAATTATTTTAACATCTACACTCACCAGTGATGGGAATAACGGCGTTATAAATAACGGTGTTACTAACGGTGTTACTAACGGTGTTACTTTTTTTCAGTAACGAGTAATCTAATTGATTACTCTTCCCATCTTAATAACGTCGTTACCGTTACTGTCAAAAAATGAGGCGCGTTACTATATTTGAAGCTGTTGTTTTCATCAGACCAATTAGATCTCTGAGTCTAAGCTGAGAGGCAAATACTTTTTTTTACTGTTCTTCCTTGGTTAGTGGGCAGTGCACGACACAAGCGCATACATGCTGACAATTGGATGAGGTTGAGTAAAATGTCAAGGTAAGCCAATCAGAGGTAGAGTTGGGCGGGTGTTCGAAAGCACGCATAGTCAGAATCACAACAAACAACACAAGCGAGTCAACGAGAGAGAGAGACAGGTATGGCATTATGAGATCAAGGAGAGGGTTAACTTTTCCTGCTACAGATTTCCCACCATGGTCAGAAAGAACAGGGGAGACACTTTGTTTCTCTATGACTCTAGAGTCACTACTCGCTCCAAAGCTAATCGCCGTCACTCTCTCACATCTCCCTCGCTCTATCACCTACTACCCACACACACACACACACACACGCCGGCCCGACGCACACACCAGCGCACAAGTATAAACATAAACGTAAAAAGTGATAAACATCACTTACGTTATTTGCACTACAAAGAGTGTAGATATTTGTTATTAGGGCCCGTGCACCGACAGCGGCAAAGGCCCTATTAAAACTGAAGGAATTATTATTACGGCAAATGAATTGCCTTTTTTAGGGGCTTATCATATTCAAAAACTCACCAAAATTGGCGGTCGCATCAAGTCTGGTGAAAATTTACGTATTTTAAGGGTTTCGGGAATAGGCACACAAAAATGGCTCGCTAGCGCCCCCTGCAGTACGTTTAACGTAGACTCACGAAACTTGGTACACATCTGTAGCATGTCCAGACGTACAAGAAACGTCACTGGAGCCTTACCCTAAACCCAACAGGAAGTCCGCCATTTTGAATTCAAAGTTCGAAATTAGTGCCATTTTGTCCATTTCCACGTCGTACTTTAACAAACTCCTCCTAGAGATTTCATCCGATCAACTTCAAATTTGGTCTGTGCCATCTTAAGATGTTAAAGATGAAAAGTTGTTCTTCATAGGGCATGGCCGTGGCGGGGCGGCCATTTTGTGTGTTTCGCCATCAAAACAGGAAGTGGGTGTAACTTGAGTGTACATTGCCCAATTGGCTCTAAACTTTTCAGGATTCATAAGACTCTAACTCTGAGGACATTTACCAGACAACATTGACTCAAAGTCATAGCCTAACCCTAACCCTTAGTGGCAACAGGAAGTAGGCCTAGAAGTCAAGGTGCTAGACTTTAACAAACTCCTCCTAGAGATTTCATCCCATGGACTTCAAATTTGGTCTGTGTCATCTAAACACCTTAAAGATGAAAAGTTATTAAAAGAAAAACTTTTCGTCTGCTTGAAATTTCCCACAATCAACAAGAGTCCAGGCCTGAGGACATATACAGGCCAATATTGACTTTTGGTTATAGCGCCTCCCGCTGGCAACAGGAAATCAGCCTTATATGACAAACATCTTCTGATTTACATGAAACTTATAATGTGTGGTCTACCTGTGATACTAAGCCGCCCCCTATACTTTAACCATGCTCACTTACTCAAACCACGCCCCTTTCATAACATTTGAACCGTTTAAGGTAGAGTCTTGTGTGAGGTGTCATTGAACTCAGCAGAGAGTTCCTTCTTCTTTGGTTATGGTTTGGCCCGCCCCATATACTTAAGCCACGCCCCCTTTCATAACATTTTAACCGTTTAAGGTAGAGTCTTGTGTGAGGTATCACTGAACTCAGCAGAGTTCCTTATTCATTGGTGATGGTTTGGCCCGCCCCCTATGCTTAAGCCACGCCCCTTTCATAACTGGTGACCCGTTTAAGGTAGAGTCTTATGTGAGGTATCAATGAACTCAGCAGAGACTTCCTTTTTTATTGGTAAAGGTTTGCCCTGCCCCCTATGCTTAGGCCACGCCCCCTTTCACAGCTAATGAACTGTATGACATAGAGTCTTGTATCATCATTGAACTCAGCAGGGAGTTCCCTTTTCATTGGTGACAATTTGCAGTGTCTGAGTGCCACGCAAATGCACGGTCGCAAGGAGCGATGTCTGCTACAGTGTACATTGTCATATCAGCTTGAAATTTCCCACAATCAACAAGAGTCCAGGTCTGAGGACATGTACAGGCCAATATTGACTTTTGGTCATAGTGCCGTCTGCTGGCAACAGGAAATCAGCCTTATATGACAAACATCATCCGATTTACATGAAACGTATAATATGTGGTCTACATGTGATACTGAGCCGCCCCCTATACTTTAACCACGCCCACTTACACAGGCCACGCCCCCCCTTTCATAACATTTGAACCGTTTAAGGTAGTCTTGTGTGAGGTGTCATTGAACTCAGCAGGAAGTTCCCTTTTCATTGGTGAAGATGTGCAGTGTCTGAGTGCCGCGCAAGTGCACGGTCGCAAGGAGCGGCATCCAGTAACCCCATCGCGAGCAGAGGCGTGAGGGCTCGTCCAATGCTGCTTGCAGCTTTAATTGAATTTTGGTATAGTGTTTAACAAGCATAATTTAATTTTGCCCAGTTGTGGCCTGTTGAGGTGTTGTTTTATTTGTATGGATCCACTATATAAACATATCTACATACATGGCATTTGATTGGAGGCTAGTCTCACTTTGTCCCACAGCAACATTAAAATAGTATATATAATATTCAGATTTATCGTAGATAATTGAACATGCACATGTATTTTAAGTTCCGTTAAAGAGGGGTGGAGGTGAGGTCACATTTGAGCATTTAAAAATGTACTTGAAAGTAATGCAATACTTACTTTCTGAAGTAACTAGTTACTTTCATAATTTGTAACTGAGTAACTAATTTAGTTACTTTTCCGAAGAAGTAACTAGTAACTGTAACTAATTACTTTTTAAAAGTAACTTGCCCAACACTGACACTCACTGATCTTTGTCCAAAACGCAGAAGGAGTCCAGGAAGGGAAAATTAGCAGCGATGCTCTTAAAGTCCTCTTGAGAAATATAGCCATCATGGTCATGGTCATAATTCCTGAACACAGACTTCCCAATGACAAGAAACAAATTAGACACATACATCTCTATTTCTGTCTATCCAGTAGCTGTGTTTATGTTGTCTACTCACATCCACCACCTTCCTGATGTGTTTATTGACCACACAAGGGTCTGGTTTGGTGGTGACCCCAGAGGCCCAGTCCAGTGGGACCAGGAGCTTGTTGGGAGTCGTTGGAGAGGTGGGCTGTAAGGAAGGACACAGTATATGTACACAGGACTTATTTCAGCCAATATGCTGTTACACCCCAAATACAGATTCCCAATTCGACCAATAGTTCCACTGGAGCAAAACGTATCAAGTTTGTTAAAATCGCACACACTCAGTGTGAACAAACCTGAACACAAAATACAAACCATTTCAGCTGAAACTTACCAATGATTTGGGGTTACGTGGTTCCCTTAGCAATGACAGCTCATAAATCTCATCTTCGGTGTAGTAAAGGTCTAAAGAAAGCTGAAAATACAAGGGTTTGGATATACTTTTTCTTGTTAATTTTACAGATTTTTTCTGTATTTTTTAAATACATGGAAACACCAATAAATTAGAAAAATAAATTGTGAATTTAAATGTCTAATGTAAAATAACAGAAAAAACCTGTAGCTGTGAATAAGCATAGCATTTCCATTAATTTAAAGAAAATGTAAATTTTTTCACATAAAATGACTTTTAAAATACATTCAAAATGTATCATATTTTCACAAATATTATTTTTTTATTTAAAAGATAAAACTGTTACATTTAAGTTTAATAATGTAAAAACACTGCTACAAGTATATACAATTAGTGGCAATTAACAGCAACAAAAAGTATTTTTTTTGTCATTTTACATAGAATACTTGTAAATTGACAAATATCTCGTACAATTATGGACATTTTGAAAACAAAAACCTTGAATAATTGCTTTTTTAATCACATTGTTATATATACACATTGTTAAACTGTCTATAAGCATTATTAAACTGCCAAAATACAGTTTTTATCATTTAAAACAGCCAAAATCACTGTAATTACACACACAGAGAAGAAAATGTATTTTTTTCACATAAGTCTGTAAAAACACTATCAGAATGTATAATGTAATATATATATATATATATATATATATATATATATATATATATATATATTCACAAATATTTTATTTAAGAGATAAAACTGTTTGATACGGTAAAAACATTGCTAAAAGTAGGTGCAATTAGTGACAATTGACAGTAAAAGATTTGTTCAGTAATTTTATATGGATTTGCTTGTTAATTTACTTAAATTGCCACATTTACATTTTATATTACAGTATAGTATTATATATTATTAATTTATGTTAGAATAGAGACCAGAAACCCCTTTTGATTTATACTATTTGTTAAAGGAGACCTATTAAGCTTTTCTGTGTTTTCTGTCATATCTATGATGTTACAATGGCAGATGTTCATGCTAAACATGGCCAAAGTGTCAAATAATGAGGTAAACATATTTAAAAGAAATCCATGTGAGCCAAAACCTCAGATTGCCCACTGTTCAGAATTGTTTTCAAAAGTTTTCTTTACTCTGGGCTCCGTGTGACGACACACTGAGCCGGTTTCCTATATCTGGTATTTGCTGCTGGCTGAGCACACAGGTCACACCCACGAAGCACAGGAACAGCGCTGCCCCATCAGCTCAGTCTATCCGGAAAGCACAGGACAGAACTGAGCTGGAGCTTGTTCAGTGTGTCTAACAGAAAGTGCTTTTACGGTTATGAAGGAAAGGTATATATTTTCTGGTTTTCCCTCTGAAGTCCTCTGGCAGCTCTGCCTCAACTCTGTGATTTATGAAGTTTCCTGATGGACAGATAGCTTTACTTGTTGTAAATGCTAGCTGTTGCTAATGATAGCTTGCAGCAGCTGCTGTTATAAGCTGGCTCTGAACCAGCAGTCCAAAGCATCTGTACTAATGTTAATGTTGGTGTTTACATCTCTAACACCCCCCCGGAGCATTAAGCTTCCAGTCTGGGTCAGAATCAGCAGTAGGATGGATAGAAGCACAGCAAACGGAGCTAACTAGTTAGCAGAAGCTGCCATACAGGGATCACAGAACTACAATATAGGGCTTCAAATGCAGCATCATACAGGCCCTTTTGTTAAGTCAAACATTTCAGCTTACAGAATTGTCCACCCCCCCCAACAAAAAAGTCCAACTAAAATCCTTCATAAAACAAAAACATTTAATTTACATTACTGATAGCATTTTCAGATATATTATTTAAACCCAACTGGGTCGGCATAAAGCAATGAATGTTGGCATTTTACTTTGATAGGACTGTAAGAGAAATGAAAGGCTAATACAAAATGGTGGTATACCATACAGTAAACTTCCATGTACAATTCAAACACTTCCTCACTTTCTTGATTCAATTTTATATTTTATGACTTTCTAAAGTCAAGTTTGTGTATCTGTGTGCGCTGGAGTTACTTGGTATACAAAATAGATGAAAATCCATGCAGGGAGAGAGACAGGAATGTGATACAAACAAAACCCAAGCAAAATATTTTAACATATCTTGTTAAATGGTTTGTATTATAACTATTTAAACACCATACAGTCTTAATAAATCCATTTCTATGCCAGTTTACGGCATGCAAGCCCAAAGTAAAAAATGTTGGACTCTTCTGACTTCATAGTACAAAACCTCTGGATGAAGTTAAGAAACCACTAAGCTTTTCAAGGTAGCTCAATTGGAAAGCATAATTAACGCCAAACAAAATCATCAGTATATCTATTCAAGGTCTGTGACACATTAAAACCTGATGGTTGAGTATGAATGACATGTGATCAGTTTGAAAAAGGTGATTCCTGCAGGCACTTGCTCCTCATTGACCTCTGCCACCAGAGCCACTGCACCTTCCTGGTATGTCTCCAACATCCTGAAAAGGGAATACATATTCAGTGTGTGTTCACATATTGTACAAAATATGTTGATGTCTAGAGGTCGACCGATTAATCGGCCGGTTTTTGGCATTTTTTTACATAATCGGCATCGGCCAATATCCCAGTATATCAAGCCGATTAATAGGCAGGCACATCTGCGGGCAGCCTAGTGTTAAAAACATGAATAGGCAACATTTTTTACAGCGCACCCAGACCAGCTGCCTCCAGCCCCTCCCCTCGTGAAGTCTTGCTGTGTGTCTCGCGCAGTCACTTCAGGATCAGATGCTGGCGTTAGCAGTAGCATGCTGCTGGTGTTCCTGCCTTGGGATTAACTGTACTAATGAAACCATACAAAACACCGTAGCCACAGCGCTGTGGAAGCTCCCCGAATGTCATTTATCAGAGTCTGGTTGTTACCCCTGTCTGTGGAAGTCTCATCCACTCTTATAACGGAGCTAATTATTTTGTAAGTTGTAAGTTTGTAGGTACAGACATCCATTGTGGGCGTTCATGGCAGTTTTTCTTATTTATATCGTATTGACCGAAATTACGGAATGTATTGTGATATAAATTTTGGCCATATCGTCCAGCCCTAGTCATTTTATTATATAAAATAATAAAAATCAGAATTTCATAAAATTCGGAAACAGCAGCTGCAACATTTTTGGATTTTAGTCAGCCTTTCATACTAACTTTATCTGATAAACCCAAGATTACTACTAGATTATATATGTGGCAACAAGATGAAAAATGGAATTGTGGAGGATTAAATATTGTACTCTGTTCACAACAAATAAGTAACCTTTACAACAGCTGTTCAAGATCAAGTTCAAGAAGGCCTCTTACCAGCATCAACGGCTCTTTTAAGAGAGGGCCTCATTTTTTCTCATGGCACCTGGAACTTGTCCACCCACATGCTGCTGCCACATGCAATGGTTATTTGACTGGGGGAAGACAGGGCTTGGGCAGTTTCTCCCTCAGATGAAGAGGTGGCTGGCTGGGTCTTCTTGATTCTGCATATAAGCACAGAACAAAAAGTATAGTTAAACCTCAATAACGAGACATTATTTTGCTATGTCATTATTAGATATTAATGCATATTAGATTCAGTTATTAAGATATACACAAAATATTTACATAAAAAATGAGAGAGCTAAAATGCAGCTTAAGCATTTCTTTCTATGTGTTTGTGGCACTGGTTTAACTGTATGCCTGTGGAATCGGCAAGTTAACTTACATATGCTTTTGAAGTGCACCCACTGTCATAAAAGCAGCACAGCTTTCGACATGTCCACAGTGAAATGTAATGTTTTTCAAGATGCATTATATGAATGTTAACATGAAAAATAAACCAAGAAATCGATGCTTTGCAGAACTTACAAACCTTAACGTTACAAGTGTATGTCACTTTTGATAAGCTAACGTTAATGTTAGCTTAACTTGGAAGGAGTTTGTTTTGCAACTTTTATTATCACTAAGTGGCCTAATACCGTTCTGTAAATCTTTTGCTACCGTTTCTTTAAAGAACTGAATAGGTTTGGTTAGTTAATAGAAAGCATTTTGTTTATTAAAACACTTACATGAAATGTGTTCAATGCTGCTCCAATCCTTCAATGGCGCCCCACTCCTCCACGTCGCAAAAAATGTCTCGTTGTGAAAAATACTCTTCCTCCAGCAATGTTTCTTACTGGATTTTGGCTGTTTTACCATAAAATCTCCGTTGCACAGCTCTGAATCGATTTTGTTTATGACATTGTTCATTTCAAACAGTCAAATGTAACGTTAACGTTACAGAAAGCCGCCCAAGAAGATCACATAACCGACTACCTACTTGTGAACTTCATTCCATTTCAAATAACCGCCTGTCTGCCGCAACCTGAACCCTAAAGCCACTGTCTCTGTTAAAATAGATGACTTATAGCCTGTGATTATGAAAATTGAAGTTGCTCATTTAATTGTATATATATATATATATATATATATATATATATATATATATATATATATATATATATATATCCAAGCATTACTGTCATTATTTTGTATGTAAAGTGATACAAATAAAGATTGATTGATTGAATATTGATGCCATCCAATGAAGCACTTCACACACTATGTTGCTTTTCTCTTTTCAAGCAAATCAAAACCTATTAGATATATTGTGTGTGTAAACTGACAAAAAGCATAAAAGCACTGCAGTAAATATTGAATATGTTTTACCAGTATGTCACCAGGTTGTAATAAAATATTTCTGGCTACTGTGTTTTAGTATACTTCAACTAACTGTGCACAAACTCATAAAGACACATGCCTTTGGTGTGAGAAACCTCGGTTCAAATCCTACTGCGATACATCCACCATTGTGCCCTGAACAAAACGGGTTACCTAGTTTCTCCAGAGATGTGACCTCTGACATATATAACAATTGTAAGTCACTTTGGATAAAAGTGTCAGCTAAATTAGTAAAATATAAAATATATTTATGTATAATTTCTGTGCACTTTTGAAGTGTGTTTTGCATCTGGCATTTCCTCAGAACTCTGACTTGACTTATTACTTATTATCACAAAGCCCTGGTAGCTCTGATTAAATGGAAATACTTTTACCTGACGGAAACAAATGCTCTTGAGCAAGGCACCGTATGTATATCCTGCTTTCCCACATAGCATGAATACTTTCATTAAAACATAATCAACTCTTGAAAGGTAGTTGTGATGGGACAATATGACTTGATATGATGGCAATCAATCAATCAATCAACATTTATTTATATAGCACTTTACAGTAACCAAAAGGTATCCAAAGTGCTTCACATCAGAAACCAAGACTAAAACACGCATCATATAACATATCATACAATAAAAAAGAATGACACATAGAAACAATAAAATCAGAAAAGATTACATAGAAATAGGAGAGGGAAATTGTCACACCACTACTACGTATTAAAAGCCTTTCTAAACAGATACGTTTTGAGTTTAGACCTAAAAAGCTCTACATCTGTAGTCGTCCGAATTTCAGGGGGTAACTTGTTCCAGAGTCTCGGGGCAGCGACTGCAAAAGCCTGATCACCCCACCGTTTGTACTTTGACCTTGGGACTTCTAAAACCCGCTGATTTGAGGACCGCAAGGACGCAGGGTTAAAATCTCGGACAAATACTCCGGGGCCAGGCCATTT
Source organism: Sander vitreus (assembly GCF_031162955.1). NCBI lineage: Eukaryota > Metazoa > Chordata > Actinopteri > Perciformes > Percidae > Sander > Sander vitreus. Next base: position 6,347,425 of record NC_135872.1, on the reverse strand, counting down.
AAGGCCTTGAAAACAAACAATAAAATCTTGAAATCAATTCTAGAATGCACAGGGAGCCAATGTAGGGTGTAGAGAATGGGAGTGATGTGTGCACGTCTATATGTATTTGTTAAAAAGCGAGCAGCAGCATTTTGTACAAGTTGAAGGCGTGAGATGGAGGTTTGATTCAAACCAACATAAAGAACATTACAGTAATCCAACCTTGAACTAATTAAAGCATGAATAGCCTTTTCTAGATCATGTCTGTTAAGGAAGGGCTTAACTTTAGCCAGGACACAAGCTGGAAAAAGCTCATTCTAACAACATTGCTAATTTGCTTATCAAATTTCATGTTGCAATCAAAAGTAACCCCCAGAGTTTTGACAGCTGGCTTAAGGTATGAAGCCAGGGCTCCCAAACTCAAAGCTGGACCGTTTGGCATACCTGAAGTACTAAAGACGATACACTCAGTTTTAGCTTCATTCAAATGAAGAAAGTTTTGTGAAAGCCACAACTTAATATCATTAATACAGCTAAGCAGGGAGTCTAGTGCGACACTGTCATTTGGTTTCATAGGCAAATAAATTTGTAAATCATCTGCATAACAATGAAAAGACAGGTTATGTTTTCTTATAATAGCCGCTAAAGGCAACATATATAAAGAAAACAGGATGGCAGCCCTGCTAGTATGGGGTTTTGGCATTATGTGGGCATGGATGCATCAGTCAAGCACTGTTGAAAATCGTGTTAAAAATATGTCAACTACTACATTCACACTGCAGGCTTTGTTTATTGCCCATATCACATTTTTTGATTGACTGTCCTATTTTTAAATGTGCCTGTTTTATTAGACTGTAGTGTAAACTTGCCACAGCCTGAAAGAAGATGCAAAGACATGCCACATGATTTTTGTGGCCAGCGGCATTAAAGCACTCCAAGAAAGGGCAACATTCTCAAAATGTACTTTTGTAATACCATTACCAACATATTTTGAACCTTGTCATGTGTTTATGTGAAAGAAATAGTAATTTAAAGCTGTCTGATAATTGCACTTAAGTAAAAAAGTACAGTAACTGGAGGTTGCCGCTTGCTTCGGCCCCTTTAGGCGCATTTGCTCAGGGATCACTTCAGCCCCCTGAGTTTAAGACCCCTAATCTAGAGTGACATCAAAGTCGCATGAATTCTGATTTGACTGTCAGGACTGATGTAACATCTCAAAAAAGCCTAGCTGTATCTAATTTTGATTACGCAGCCCAAATTCGAACTAGAACAGATTACATATCTGTGACTTATTGTTATAACAGCTGGTCTGAGTCACAAAGAAAATCTGCGGTCTAAACACACAACAAACCACTGGTACTACTTTCAAAATAACTACTCTGTGTGTTACAGCATTAAAGCATTATATAATGTTCTGTCATTCAGAATTTATAATTTCATATGTGTCTGTCTGCCTTCATAAATTCCAATCTGGACAGTGAAATTGGGATATTTGGCAGGAACAACAAAATTCTTAATAAAAAGGTTTTCAAATCCAACCACATGGAGAGGCTTTTCCATGTGAGGAATTGTAAACAACTTCTTGGATTGCAATATCTTGGAAATGTATGAAACAGCACGAAAGACTTGAAAGGGTTAAATCAGGAACCATTCTGTAGACAATCAGAATTCAGAGTCGTTAACAGATCTGCCAGGTGCAGACAGCGGGTCAACTTCAGGTCAACTTCAAAGACAACTCTCATTTCTGCAAAGTCAGTAGCAGGAGATTTGGGACATGTGACTCTAAACGTGTGAAACTAACCAATAAGTTTAAAGAACAACGGCAACGTTTGAGTGGGAGGGCTTACGTTAGAAAGCGCGGTGGATACAGCGTAGCGACCGGTAGAGACACTGTGAGCCAGAGAGGAGCGCGGCAGTTTTACGTTGTCACAGTGTTTGAGACAGTTTGGAAGAGAGCGACTTTTATGTGCAACGCGTGCGAAATTCAGGATGCAAAAGATACCACTGACAGTCTGTACGTAAACAAGAACTGCAAGGTACGTAAGCCCGAAATATAAACTGTATAACTAACGTAAACGTTGCCAACTCAAGCATGGTAACTTTAGTTAGCATAAATGTTAGCTTGTTAATCATTTACCAACTTTGACTTTACTCCAGCTTGGCAAACGTGCTAATTTTGTAACTTGTGCCCTGAACCTCGACATTAACGTGGTTAACAATGTCAAGTAAATTAAGCAACGTTACAGTAACGTTAGGTAGCCAACGTTATGAGTGAAGTGTTGGCTCACTAGTATAATGTAACGATAGGTTAAGGTAGTGTTAACTGTTTTACCTATTTAGCTAACTTTACTTGCACACAATAGTTTACAATGCATTTTTAATTTTTATTTTGGCAGATTTCTTAACTAAGATTGCCTATGCACTCAAATACTTTTTTTTCTGTCTCTCAACAGTTTTGCTGACCTCAAAGTAATCTGAAGAGGTGAGTGTTTCGCCATGTTCAAAGATTACACTTGTCACAGGTGTGGTGTTTCTGTGAAAACCCTAATAGGTTATGTACAACATCAAGGGCTACACAGAAATGAGGCTCATTACCAGTATGCATGTTGCATAGCATGTTGCAAGTCTCACTTTAGAAATTATAATGCATTTAAATGCCATGTTTACCATCATCATCGGCAGGCATCTTCTGTGTCACAGTGTGAGACTTTGTAGGGACCATTTAAATGTGAACTTACTCACCGTAAGAAACAGTTGATCATGGGTTATTATATTTTGGACTTTATTGCTTACATAATAAGAGCGGATGCTCTGACACAAAAATGAAAAAATATCTGGTATCTATGGCTGGACTGTAATAAGCCCGAATTAAATCATTGGCACATGAACATGTGTTTTGGGGGATTGGCTTTGTAGGGAGGACTGAAGAGAGGGGGTGGGATTTTTTCAGTTGGATACTTTTAAAAACTACAACAAACCATATTTCCAATAAAAAGTACAGACACATGATTTCCAATAGTTTTACTGACCACCATAATTGTATTTTTTTTAATATATAAACAAAGTTGGGACAGATGCATGCTTAATTGTTTGTTTGCAGGCATGCAATTCTAAATTAGTTTATTTTTACAAAATATAATTATGCTGGTAGTAAAACTATTCTTTTCTTTGTACTTTTGTCAGTTAAATAAAGGTTGATATAAATGAACAAATCCCAGATTATTTTTTTTTTTAAATTGCATTTTGGAAAACATCCCAACCCAATGGAGTTTGTAGCTATCAATCCATCCATCCATCTTCATCCGCTTATCCGGGGTCGGGTCGCGGGGGTAGCAGCTCCAGCAGGGGACCCCAAACTTCCCTTTCCCAGGCCACATTAACCAGCTCCAACTGGGGGATCCCGAGGCGTTCCCAGGCCAGGTTAGAGATATAATCCTTCCACCTAGTCCTGGGTCTCCCCCGAGGCCTCCTCCCAGCTGGACGTGCCTGGAACACCTCCCTAGGGAGGCGCCCAGGGGGCATCCTTACCAGATGCCCGAACCACCTCAACTGGCTCCTTTCGACGCAAAGGAGCAGCGGCTCTACTCCGAGCTCCTCACGGATAACTGAGCTTCTCACCCTATCTCTAAGGGAGACGCCAGCTACCCTCCTGAGGAAACCCATTTCGGCCGCTTGTACCATGGATCTTGTTCTTTCGGTCATGACCCAGCCTTCATGACCATAGGTGAGAGTAGGAACAAAAAACTGACCGGTAGATTGAGAGCTTTGCCTTCTGGCTCAGCTCTCTTTTTACGTCTAGCGGTGCGATAAATTGAATGTAATACCGCACCTGCTGTGCCGATTCTCCGACCAATCTCCCGCTCCATTGTCCCCTCACTCGCGAACAAGACCCCCAAGGTACTTGAACTCCTTCACTTGGGGTAAGGACTCATTCCCTACCTGGAGAAGGCACTCCATCGGTTTCCTGCTGAGAACCATGGCCTCCGATTTAGAGTGCTGATCCTCATCCCAGCCGCTTCACACTCGGCTGCGAACCGATCCAGTGAGTGCTGAAGGTCACAGGCCGATGATGCCATCAGGACCACATCATCTGCAAAAAAGCAGCGATGAGATCCCCAGCCCACCGAACTGCAACCCCTCTCCACCCCGACTACGCCTCGATATCCTGTCCATAAATACTACAAACAGGATTGGTGACAAAGCGCAGCCCTGGCGGAGGCCAACTCTCACCTGAAAGCGAGTCCGACTTACTGCCGAGAACCCGGACACAGCTCTCGCTTTGGTCGTACAGAGGTGGATGGCCCTGAGAAGGGACCCCCTCACCCCTGTACTCCCGCAGCACCTCCCACAGTATCTCCCGGGGCACCCGGTCATACGCCTTCTCCAGATCCACAAAACACATGTAGACTGGTTGGGCATACTCCCAGGCTCCCTCCAGGATCCTTGCGAGAGTAAAGATCTGGTCCGTTGTTCCACGACCAGGGACGGAATCCGCATTGTTCCTCTTCAACCTGAGATTCGACTATCGACCGAACCCTCCTTTCCAGCACCTTGGAGTAGACTTTACCGGGGAGGCTGAGAAGTGTGATACCCCTGTAATTGGCACACACCCTCTGGTCCCCCCTTTTTTAAAAGGGGAACCACCACCCCGGTCTGCCACTCCTTAGGCACCGTCCCAGACTTCCACGCAATGTTGAAGAGGCGTGTCAGCAAGACAACCCCTCCACACCCAGAGCTTTAAGCATTTCTGGACGGATCTCATCAATTCCTGGGGCTTTGCCACTGTGGAGTTGTTTAACTACCTCAGCAACCTCCACCAGGGAAATTGATGCCAATCCCCCCCTCATCCTCCAGCTCTGCCTCTACCATAGAGGGCGTATTAGTCGGATTTAGGAGTTCCTCAAAGTGCTCCTTCCACCGCCCTATTACCTCCTCAGTTGAGGTCAACAGCGTCCCATCCTTACTGTACACAGCTTGGATGGTTCACCCGCTTCCCCCTCCTGAGGTGGCGAACGGTTTTCAGAAGCACCTTGGTGCCGACCGAAAGTCCTTCTCCATGTCTTCTCCGAACTTCTCCCACACACGCTGCTTTGCCTCTTTCACGGCAGAGGCTGCAGCCCTTCGAGCCCTTCGGTACCTTGCAACTGCCTCCGGAGTCGTCTGGGATAACATATCCCGGAAAGACTCCTTCTTCAGTCGGACGGCTTCCCTGACCACCGGTGTCCACCACGGTGTTCGTGGGTTACCGCCCCTTGAGGCACCTAAGACCCTAAGACCACAGCTCCTCACCGCAGCTTCAGCAATGGAAACTTTGAACATTGTCCACTCGGGTTCAATGCCCCCCAGCCTCCCACAGGGATGCACGAAAAGCTCCGCCCGGAGGTGTGAGTTGAAAGTCTGTCGGACAGGGGCCTCCTCCAGACGTTCCCAATTTACCCGCACTACCCGTTTGGGCTTACCAGGTCTGTCCAGAGTCTTCCCCCCACCCCCTGACCCAACTCACCACCAGATGGTGATCGGTTGACAACTCCGCCCCTCTCTTCACCCGAGTGTCCAAAACATATGGCCTCAGATCAGATGAAACGATTATAAAATCGATCATTGACCTTTGGCCTAGGGTGCTCTGGTACCAAGTACACTTATGAGCATCCCTATGTTCGAACATGGTGTTCGTTATAGACAATCCATGACTAGCACAGAAGTCCAACAACAAACAACCACTCTGGTTTAGATCAGGGCGGCCGTTCCTCCCAATCACGCCTCTCCATGTGTCTCCATCATTACCCACGTGCGCGTTGAAGTCCCCTAGCAGAACTATGGAGTCCCCGACTGGAGCCCCATGCAGGACTCCACTCAAGGTCTCCAAGAAGGCCGAATACTCTGAACTCTTGTTTGGTGCATATGCACAAACAACAGTCAGGAGTTTTCCCCCCACAACCCGCAGGTGTAGGGAGGCGACCCTCTCGTCCACCGGGTTAAACTCCAACGTAGCGGCGCTCAGCCGGGGGCTTGTGAGTATCCCCACACCCGCCCGGCGCCTCACACCCTGGGCAACTCCGGAGAAGAAAAGAGTCCAACCCCTATCCAGGAGTATGGTTCCAGAACCAAGACTGTGCGTAGAGGTAAGCCCCACCAGATCTAACCGGTAGCGCTCCACCTCCCGCACAAGTTCCGGCTCCTTCCCCCACAGAGAGGTGACATTCCACGTCCCCAGAGCCAGCCTCTGCTGCCCGGGTCTGGTCCGTCGAGGCCCCTGACCTTCCCTGCCACCCATGTGGCAGCGCACCCGACCCCAGCGGTTCCTCCCACAGGTGGTGGGCCCATGGGATGGAGGGAGTTTGTAGCTATCTATTGCTAATTTCTCCAACATTACCTACCCCAGATTTATATGTAATGATAATACCGTATTGTTTGTCTGGTGATTCCCATTCCTACCAATTGTGTGATGGATGTTTTTTTCATGTGTTTCATGTGTTTTAGTTAAATATAATTGAACTTTACAAACTTACTGAATAATTACTGGACTTTATGGTCTTTGAGCACAGTTTGTCACAAAAATACAGATCCCCTGTCTTTTGTGTGTTTACAACAGGAAGTTCTCCTTTGGCAGCAGAGTACTTCATGCTTTCTGTCACCAGACGTGAATGGTCACATCACTGCCTTCGCTGATGCTCTTGTGTTGATGTTTGCCACGTACTACTGCCTGAACATCTCTTACCCAGCAGCCCAAGAAGCAACATTGGAGTTCTTGCAGAGGTAAGAAAGCAGAAGTCCATTTTAAATATCAAAACAGATATAGAATTTCCAGAAAAATAGTTACCCCTTTAAAATCTAATGCAATTTAATAACAAAAAACCTTGCACAGGACAGGATTTCACAACTTTGCCTTTCTGTCACAGCCTTTGTCTTTTTCACTACATTTTCTCAACTCAACCGTAGAGTGTGTTTTAATACACTTCTTAAAAGGTACTATGTGTCTAAAGTGTAGTGGGGAAAATAATCACTAACCTTAGCAACAGAATAAGAGAGACTAAGAGTTCTAAAGTCATGTCAAAGACATCTATGTATTTTATTGCAGAGATATTTACTGAAGTTAGCATGCTAACAAGCTAACCCCGGCCCATCTTGTGTGGTTATTCTACTTTTTATCTGAAGAGGCGATAGTCCGATAGTAAAGCTTATGCCTCTTCCTCTCTAGTTTCAGCTGAGATGTGTATGATGCAACAACTGTGTGTGAGGACCTTGTGTGCCTCAGCAGCACAGTGAGCACCAGGTCCGCAATAAGCCACTTTATATTATACAGGTGCTGGTCATATAATTAGAATATCATGAAAATGTTGATTTATGTCAGTAATTCCATTCAAAAAGTGAAATTTGTATATTATATTCATTCATCACACACAGAGCGATATATTTCAAATGTTCATTTCTTTTAATTGGGATGATTATAACTGACAACTAATGAAAATCCCAAATTCAGTATCTCTGAAAATTAGAATATTAATTAAGACCAATACAAAAAAGGATTTTTAGAAATGTTGGCCAACTTAAAAGTATGAACATGAAAAGTATGAGCATGTACAGCACTCAATATTTAGTTGGGGCTCCTTTTGCCTGAATTACTGCAGCAATGCGGCGTGGCATGGAGTCGATCAGTCTGTGGCACTGCTCAGGTGTTGGGAGAGCCCAGGTTGCTCTGATAGTGGCCTTCAGCTCTTCTGCATTGTTGGGTGTGGCGCATCACATCATCCTCTTCACAATACCCCATAGATTTTCTATGGGGTTAAGGTCAGGCAAGTTTTCTGGCCAATTAAGAACAGGGATACCATGGTCCTTAAACCAGGTACTGGTAGCTTTGGCACTGTGTGCAGGTGCCAAGTTCTGTTGGAAAATGAAATCTGCATCTCCATAAAGTTGGTCAGCAGCAGGAAGCATGAAGTGCTCTAAAACTTCCTGGTAGACGGCTGCGTTGACCCTGGACCTCAGAAAACACAGTGGACCAACACCAGCAGATGACATGGCACCCCAAACCATCACTGACTGTGGAAACTTTACACTGGACTTCAAGCAACGTGGATTCTGTGCCTCTCCTCTCTTCCTCCAGACTCTGGGACCTTGATTTCCAAAGGAAATGCAAAATTTACTTTCATCAGAGAACATAATTTTGGACCACTCAGCAGCAGTCCAGTCCTTTTTGTCTTTAGCCCAGGCGAGACGCTTCTGACGCTGTGTCTTGTTCAAGAGTGGCTTGACACAAGGAATGCTACAGCTGAAACCCAGGTCTTGCATACGTCTGTGCGTGGTGGTTCTTGAAGCACTGACTCCAGCTGCAGTCCACTCTTTGTGAATCTCCCCCACATTTTTGAATGGGTTTTGTTTCACCATCCTCTCCAGGGTGCGGTTATCCCTATTGCTTGTACACATTTTTCTACCACATCTTTTCCTTCCCTTCGCCTCTCTATTAATGTGCTTGGACACAGAGCTCTGTGAACAGCCAGCCTCTTTAGCAATGACCTTTAGTGTCTTGCCCTCCTTGGGCAATGTGTCAATGGTTGTCTTTTGGACAGCTGTCCAGTCAGCAGTCTTCCCCATTATTGTGTAGCCTACAGAACTAGACTGAGGGACCATTTAAAGGCCTTTGCAGGTGTTTTGAGTTAATTAGCTGATTAGAGTGTGGCACCAGGTGTCTTCAATATTGAACCTTGTCACAATATTCTAATTTTCTGAGATACTGAATTTGGGGTTTTCATTAGTTGTCAGTTCTAATCATCAAAATTAAAAGAAATAAACACTTGAAATATATCAGTCTGTGTGGAATGAATGTATACATTATACAAGTTTCACTTTTTGAATGGAATTACTGAAATAAGTGAACTTTTTCATGATATTCTAATTATATGACCAGCACCTGTATTACTTTAAGTTACAGTGGCCAGTATTGTGCCAATATGCCTCCTCGCTGTGCTGTATGAAATATATGGAAAGGGCGGGTCAGATCTGAGCCGGAAATAGTTGATAGTAACAGAAGCAGAACAGTGCCTGTGTGAAAAGCCACACGCAGTGTGCTGGCACAGCGCATGTTGTGCTAGACGTCACAGTCTTTGCCTCACGTGTTGGATTGATATGTGAAAGTACACACAGCGGTGAAATTATGCCGTAATATTTTTTTCAGTAGGGCTGGACACTAATTCAATGTATTTTTGATATATCGTTACGTTACAGCATTTGTCACTGAACGACATTCAGGGCACAGCCGTCAGTTTATTGTATTCAAGTCGAGCAGTTTAGAACACATTTGGCTGTGTTCTAAACTGCTTGTGTATAATGCCAGGACATAAAAACTACACTGCACTTTTGTTCCCATCTATATGCTGATGCTGTCCGTGTTTTAGCTCCTGCTCCTGTTTTTGCACAAATTTTTGACTTCAGTGAGGATTTTTTCAGCAGCTACATGCGTGCTGCATGGAGTTTTTTTTTAAATATAGTTTTTGAAAAAGTGAGTGAAGTAGCATACTCGCTAATGTCTGTTCATTGTTAAAACAATAATTACGATATTAGCATAGACGATACATACCTCACACCCCTAGTGCCTCCTTTTTTTAGTATGAATTTGACAGGTGAATTCTCACATTGTACCGTTTTCTTTTTTACATAATACATCCAAATGTTGAATTTGGCACGTACGTATGTTTTCCAATTTATTCTCTGATTCGTCCTCATGTCAACATATAAGGTATATTACGCATGAGTCCAAATTTTATTACTGAAATTGTTTGATGTATTTCACTTGATCGATGCCTTTTCAAGACCAACCCAGACAAGGGATCGAAAGTGGAGAAGAATGCTACCAGAAAGCAGCTGGCGGTCAGTCCAAAGGTTCTTTCCCTGATAACAAAAATTGCGGACTATGAATGGAGGGAGTAAAAAGAAACCCTTTTCAGAAGGGAGACCATTGCAATCCAATGTCCCTAATTCTTTCTCATGCACAGTTCATGTTGGTCTCACTACTGTATTCTTTAGTGTTCTTTAATTGTTGTCAGATAGTACCACTGTGACCCAGATGAATACTAGGTACACATTGTAACCATATTTTAAGTATAGAATTGGTTCACAGCACTGGACAAAGTTACTACTTTAAAATTATAGGCTACTTCAGTACCTTCAGTTAAGTTACTGCAATAACAGTGGAAGCAAGCATTACACTGCACCTGGATTAAAACTTTATTTTATCTTTCCAAAACGGGCCAGTTTTTAAAGGCATCTGAAGTACCAGACAGACTTTTAAATTGTATTGCTTGTTTTTTTGTTTCAAGTCTTTTTATTTCACTGTGAAAATTAGCTGAACCTACTGTAAACTGTTCTTGAACTTTCACCCACAAGCAGCCAATTGTTGGACTGCTAGCAATATGTAGCCATGCCATGTTAAGCTTTGTAAGCAAGTATGTTGCTAGAGCAGCAACTGTTTTCTATTCTGATCTGTTAGTCAACAGAATAAAATAAATGTTGAACAGTAGTAACTGCGTCCTGGTTGTTTCTAAGAGCTGTTATTGTTAAACTAAATCTTTTTATAATTTGTCATTTAACTACTCTGTTATAGCTCGATATTTTTGAAATTGTTCATTACATTTGCAGGTTGAATGTTTATAAATATACGTTTAGTTATCATTATTATTATAGCAGTGTTATGATATTTGACATAATTATCAGCAGATTGTTGCTATAATCAATATTTCTTTGACAGTATTTGGACATTTAAAACAAAGGTAAATCCATTGTTTTTAAGGCAAAGTATGCTTTTTTAACATTATAGATAAATGAAATATACATGATTTGTATGTACAATTGCATATAAAAAGTCATGATACTTAATATGCTCTAAAATGAATGGTAGCTTGCCCTAATTGTACTCACTTGTTTAATAACAGTATTTGCTTTTCTTTTTAAAGGCGAATCCATTGTTTTTATGGCAAAGTATGCTTATCTAACATTGAAGACTAATTAAATATACATGATCTTTATGTAACATTAGATGTAAAGACTCATATTATACTTAATAAAGTCTAAAATTAATGATAGATTGCCATAAATACAATGAATTTAAATATAATTACAGCAGAGTATGCTTTTTTCACATTAAAAATCTATTAAATACACAGAATTTATATGTAAATTTCCATGTAAAAACCTATAATAAACTTTATGATCTAAAATTAAGGGTAGATTGTTGTAAATATAAAGTTTCTTATCTGTTTTACAGAAGTATTTTGACATTTTTTTTAAAAGTTAAATCAAATGTTTTGTGGGTGATGTATCACTTTATTACATCAGATATTTATTAAATAAACACGATTTTTACATAATATTATAAAACTCAAATAATAATGGCACTTTTCCACAATTTTAAGCCAGATTATTTGTATTATAGCAGCGTTCGACTGTATTTATAGGTAATTTAATTGTTTTTAAAGGTGTATATGTCCTTTTTTAAACATGAAAAAGCCCAATAATTACATAAGATTTAATGTAAGATTAAAGATACAATCTGTTATTTCATTATGGAAAATTACTGTATTTTTAAGAGACTGTTTTTTGCCGTTATTTTACGGTAATTGTTTGGCGCCCCAGCTGCCGGAATATTACTGTTTTTTCACAGTTAAAAAATTAACAATTGAAAACAACATAGTAAGTGTTCATTTAAAGCATTACAACACTGATTATTTGTGTTAATCACTCATTGGTGTGCACAGTTTTTTTCTCTGTTGCAAGAACAGAGAAAACTCCAAATTAATATTGTTGACATGAAAAAGTATTTTAAGTGTTTAAGAATTGAAAATATGAATTATTAATATTTGACTAAAAAATGTAAGTTGGTCCAGCAAAAGTTGAAATTTGTATGATTCAACGGCATTTAGTAAGTCATTACGAAATACATCATTCAGTTGGGATGCACAACTGATATTTCAATGTCCACAACAAGTGCAAAAGTTCTGATAACTCATGTCTTTGTTGTGAAATGCGGAAAAGCCAACTTTCCGAGTTGAAGATAGTCACTTGAAGTCATTAGATCCCCGCACTGGCTGTTTGCATCAGAGCTGCATGGAACCTGGAGCCCACACTACAATTGGCCCACACAGGCAAGTTTGAACCTGTTTTTCAATTAAAATATAAATTGTGCGATAAATTAGTGGATAAGGTAGGCAGTGTTACTTTATTGACAACAGTTTGGCCCAAAGCTAACGTTCGCCATTAGCTTCGGCTAATCGTAAGCTAGCAGCCAGGTTACTTTAGCTAAGACTAACGTTAGCTGATAAATGCGGTACTTGTCTAAGCAGGTAACTTAAAATGTTACCGTTTAAACTTCATAAAGGCTTTTCAGACAGGTAAGTTAAAAGACTTGTATGATTATACTATTTCGTAATTTCGGGAGCTAGTAACGTTATACATTTTTAACAGGGTCGGCTTTCGGTTGCTTAAACCTAAACACCCTAGCTAGTACCAACAGTTAAGCTATTAATTGGGTTCAATTCAAGTCAGTGTTGTGGAATAGTGTTTTAAAGTAACTTTAGTACTAACGTGAGTTAACATTACAGTATAACGTCAGAAGAAAACGGTAAGAAGAATAGATTGCGCTAGCTAAATCATGCTGCCTCAACACATCATGGACATACTTCCACTGCATCTCCCCGTCTTCTGATTCAGGAGAGAAGCAAGGAGGTTTTATAAGACAGATAGCAACGATAGAGATTGAGTGGGGTCTAATAATGGACTGCTTAAGGGACTGGATGAAGAGGTGATTATTTTAGTAATCTCAGTATTTTCGAAAATATTGACAGTTGTACTGCAAGAAATCGTGGGATTTCTTTACTGCAAGATATATAAAGCTAAAATAATAAATACAAAGTTTCCAATTTAAGGTCTTGCTCATAGTATCAAACATTTGAATTAACCCATTGTTAGTGTACAATGGGTTAAGAAAAAGTAGCGACTAGGTGGTGAACAAAGTGGCGCATGTACCAGTCAAAAAGCATTATATATATTTAAGTTATGAGTTACCCTTAGATTTGCGTTCTACTAAAATTTGCTCGATGTGGAAGAAAACAGCGGTTTACCAATACAGTTAATTGTGCGATTCAGTTTTAGTCCTATGCCTAAGTAAATAAAAAGGCAGCTGTAACAGAAGTTGTTCAATTGTTAACTGGCCAGTCCCTTTCCGTATAGCTTTTGGCATATAACGTTTTTACTTGTTCATTTTAAAAATCTGTGTTGCCATTCACAAACTTGTCCTTTTTCATGAATATTTACCACCACCATCAATTCCAAGTATTCCTATTGGCTTGAATTTTTACATTTGCACTACCATGAACTGGGGTAGACGATCCATATTCATGCTCCATCTTGAAATACATTAGCCGGTAAGGGACATACAGGACATACTCCGCATTTCGCGTTTTTGCTGTCACATGATAAACTCACAGGTGCTGCTAATATAATGCTGCTATTACAGTGTTGCCAAGTTAGCGACTTTGTCGCTAGATTTATCGACTTTTCAGACCCCCTTAGCGACTTCTTTTCAAAAAAGCGACTAGCGACACATCCAGTATTGTCCAGCGAGGTATTTCTCTCCTGTGGCCGCCAAGTCTTCTGTCTTCTGTGACTGAGTGAGGAGCAGAGCCACAGCCCTACCCCCCTCTCTGCTCTCTCCTTGTGCAGTAGCGCTGATCAGGCCGTTAGAAGGAGAGGGGGGACAGGGTGCGGGGGGAAGAAGTAAAAGTACTAATATAACATGTACAAATACTCTAAAGATTGTAAAATGTCTGTCAGTTTGATTTACTAATCATATGTTTGTTTTTCCTGTCTGACATCACAAGGATACTGACCCAGAAGAGGAGAAGACAAAGGGCCTCATTGTGGGGATACTTACTACAATGGAGGATGATCAAAGTACGGCTTCGGCAAGTTGCAAATGTAGCTGTGGTTCTACAAGAAGACATCGTCTTACAAGACATCCTGACCTGTCAACGGCCTTTGCTTTGCTCTTTGGGCTGATATATGCCTTAAACATTCAGTTTCCCAAGGAACTGAGGTACACCTTTAAAACATTTCAGAAGGTATTCTTGGAGCATGGAACAGATCTCTCTGCAGGAGTCAGATCCCTCAAATGCAAACTCCTTCAGTATTTTATTGTTTCGGCTTCTAATGTTGGGCTGCAAGAGGCAGATCCCTCAAGAACAAATGTGTTAAGTTATCGAGTGTGACAGCTTCTAATGTTGGGCCATGTTTTAATTGTTAACGTTCATGCTGCCCAATTGTGGACTGATATAAATCTCCAATATCTGAGATGGATCCTATCTTTACTGGTTTTATTCTGCCCCCTTTTATCGCTTCTTTCATCTCTACACTGCTCTTCTTTATCCTCCTCCCTTATTTCTCTTTACCTCTCTCATCTCATTTACTCTCCATCTTTACTCTCTTCTCAGTCTGTCAGGCTAACTAATCTAACCTTGCTCTCCTTACTTAGTATTTAAGTAAAAAAAATAAGAATATGTTAAGTGACATCCACAACTACTACTGTCCAGTAGGGGTGCATGATTCAGAAAATGTCACGATTCGATTAGATATTGATTTTCGATTCAAAAACGATTGAGAAAAACGAAAAAAAAACTATTCACAGTATGTAAATGTAGTTATTTTTCTCATGTGATTGCAGTAGACATACAATAAAAAAAATGATTTAAATAAAAATTTTCGATTTTTGGAATTCTATGAATCAATTTTGTATCTGTAGAGCTTGAATCATGATTCAAATGTGAATCGTTGTTTTTGCACACCCCTATTGTCCAGGCAACACTGTTTATTTAAAGGAATAGTTTAGCATTTTTTAAGTGGGGTTCTATGAGGTACCTATGCATAGTTATGGAGATGGCGATGAGTGCAGTCACTATAAGGAGTGGGGGAGATGTCACTGTAGCAGAAGTCATCCTTTTACTGTGGGGGCAAGTAGAAAAAATGCCTTTTTACCACAAACAAAATGCTAACCTAAAAAATAAATAAATATCTGTTCAAGTGTACACAAAATGTTGTCTCTGCTTTAGTTTGTCGCCAGGCAGACATTTATTTTTGGACTTTTTTGTAGTGTAGTTTGGGCCATGTATTTCTACACCAACTCCCCGGCTCTGATTTGGTGTGTTGAGTTATTCGCTGCACTCCACCAGCACGAGTTGGCATAGTAATACATGGCTAATCTACACTTGAAAAAAATGTGAAAAAGAACCTGCCCTCTGCAACTGTATATGGATGACTTTGGCTACAGGAACGTCTCCCCCAAACTCCTTATAGTGACTACACTAATCACCATCTCCATAAGGGAAAAGACTAACAATGCATAGGTAAGCTCATACAACCACACTTCAAATATACTGAGCTAGCCTTTTAACTATCTCTCTGCTGCTAACAAACATTGCTCTATCTGTACACTTCTTAACTTTTTTGTTTCCTTTTCTACCCATTTCTTATATTCAGTTGTTTTTTAAGTCACCCACACTTTATTAGTTACATATAATACTATACTGTATTATTTACTTGTGTAAGGATTTCATTGTGTGTGAATTGTTGACACACAGACAGTATTTTAATATATATAGCATTTGCTGCAACATTTTAAAAGTTAGAAAAGTATAACTGTTTAGCCTGATTGGGTCAGTTATGGGTCTCAGCTGCTCTCAGTTGCTTGTTTGAAGCATTTGATACATGTTAAACATGTTGAATAAAAAAAGCTTTGAATCAAGACATTGTATATGATTATTTACATGTGCAAATAATTTGTATAAGTGGGTATTATGGTTATATTGAAATTGCCCTAACTTAGGTTTTAAAGTTGTTACAAAGCACAACCATGAGTTACTGAAACTTGAAGTTGAGTTGAGCTAAGAAAGGTGTTAAAGTCATCACAATGTATTGTTATGATTAACTGCGACTTTGAGTTTAGTTAAGATAAGTAAGGTTTTGAAGTTTTACCAATTTTAAATTATAAGCTACCACAACTTTGAGTTAAGTTGAGATAAGTAAGGTTTTGAAGTTACCTTAATTCATTGTTGTGAGTTACCGCAACTTGGAGTTAAGTTAAGCAAATTTAAAATTGAAAGTTAGACCAACTCAAAAGCAAAACTTAAAAGGTTAAGTTTTTTTCCCCAACTTAAAATTTTCTGAAGTTTGTTGCCTGAAGTTGTGTCAACTTTTAATTTTTTTACGGTGTTGGTGGTCTTCCATTAATCAAGCCACAGAGCACTATACTGTAGAGCATTTTCCAGTCTGCTGTTTCTCAGCAATATTTTGGAAAAAGCAATGAGAAATCTTTAGTTTTTAAACTGCATTGTTGAAAGCTGTGGTGAGAGATTGTGTTGTGGGTCAGTGGGTGGAGCTCCATTGGAAAAAGGTGATGTCATGTTTTATTGTGCACCTATCAGGATTTAGCAACATAAAAATCATAATCTGTAAGAGTTATTGGGTTGTTTGCTGATGTTGCCATACCACTGTTAATTAAACCACACCCACACAGACCTGATGAAGCAGATAAGATCCGTCCATAAGTAAGTAAGAATGTTTTAACTTTGATTGTTGTTATTTGTATCCAAATTCCCAGCCATGTACAGTACCGTATACAGACAAAATATAATGAAAACAGCGTTCTATCTTTAAAAACATATTACCCTTTTTGTCTTCCCCCAGATACAGAGATACTGTATGCATATTTGTAACCAGTTTTTTCTTTCAGCTTAAAGGTACTATATGTGGAGTGGTTGTCGCTCACCGTTAACAGGTAGATGAGGTCCATGTTGGGCTCCACCTGGGCCACTACACTCTGCAGTGACACCAACTCATTGAAGGTGATGTAGAGCTGATGCATCTTCACCAGGTTCATCTTCTTACTGTCATGAACCCAGTCAGAAAAGACGACATGAACTGCGATCAGGTCCTTAAGGTGCACACCCAGGATGGGGATTTTAAAGCCCTGGCATTCACTGAAGGCCTTTCGGTAACAGGAGTAGTTGTTGTTGGAAGAGACCAGCTCTGTCATCTCGCTCCAGATCTGGGGGGGGGGCAATTTGGGTTAGTATAATGATGAAATCACAAAAGTGGTGTGGCAATTCATGTAATATGCCTCAATGGTTCCTCCATATGTCAGAAGTGTTTGGAATGGACTACGCAGCAAATCAACTGCCTTCTTTATGGAGGTCATGACCTGGTTCCTCTACGGTTACTACTCTGATAGATAAAGGAGCGTCAAAGTTGACACTACGATAAACATAAAGACATGGATAAGCAGAGGAAACATTATTTGACCTTGTGTCAATTTTTTCTTGAAAAATTGTATTAATTTGTAGTTTTAGAAAAAACTGAGGATTTTTCCACAGACTTGCCTGGAGCCAGCCTCTGGTGGCTATTTAAAGAACTGCAACAATAGGCATTTTTACTATCTCAACCACTCAGGTGTGAAAGATGTTGCTTTATTGATAACAATCCTTTATAACATTTTCATCCAATTTGTTATGCTTTTAGATGGTGACAGAGAGAAAAGGGGAGAGAGACTGGACAACCTGCAGGCTGAACCCCCAGCCGCTGCAGGAAGGACTACGCCTTAATGGTACACACTCTACCTGCTGAGCTAAATGTTATTTAAGCTGTGAAATCATTCTCACAATTGCAACAAAAATCTGAAACAACCACGTGGAAGCTTGGTTGCCCTACAAACACATTACTACTGGATCTTGGATAACCATGTATAACCAACCCTTATATACAGTGGTATGGTTAGGGTTAGGGTTTTTATGCTTTAGGAATGCATGTGTACTGAGTGTTTGTGTGCAAATAAAGAGAGTGCATTTAAAAGCTGGTACTGACTAACCTTCACAACTTCTGGAGCCAGATAAGTGTGAGTCTCCTTTAGTCGAGAAATGGAGCTGTGGCTCAGCCCCCCCACCACTGCCATCAGAGTGTTGAAGTTCTGCAGCTGCAGAAGTTTCTGTTACAGAGATGACACATGGTGAAACTTGTATCTTTGCATCTTTACTGTCTATCTAATCAGTGTCTGTTGTGTTCTATTGCAAAAGGTCCCAGTACGGGTGGTGACAATGTAATGTGTATGGCTTTATCATCACTATCATGGGAGGTCATCCAGTTTCCCCCAGTTGATTCTCTGATGAAGGCTTGTATGCCGAAACGCGTCAGAGTTTTTGTTAGGTTCAAGATGACCAAGCCATAACAATAAAGGCTTTTAAATTTTTCTAAAGACAGTGCCTTGGAGTTTCCTGAGTTTTGCTAGTTTTCCCCAGTTGTTTGTTGTGGACACAGTTCACAACATCTTTGATAATACAAACAGTTCAAATAAAACATACAGTAGGCTTTAAACCTGCATTAAAAAAAGCAGCTATAAGACGTATAAGCCATGTGTTGTTCCTGATGGTTATTCAGTTAGCAGTGGTGGAATGTAACTAAATACAGTGCATTTACTCAAGTACTGTACTTAAGTACCATTTACTTTACTGCAGTTTTCCCATTTCATGCCACTTCACACCTTTACTCCATTACATTTTTAGGAGGAAATATTTTACTTTTTGTTCCACTACATTTTTTGAACAGCTATAGTTATGTTTTACTTTTCTAATTTAGATTTAACATACAAACCAGCTAAATTAGCCTAACTTCAATCAACGTAAACATATTAGTGCATTAGGAGGAACAATACTCTGAGAAATACTGAAGTTGTGAGTCATATGGATCTACAGTAAATTTCTATTTTATTAATTTCCCAACATATAGTTCTAAATGCCGAGTATTTGTGGATACATGCTATATTATTTATTTATTGAATCATTGAGCTAAAAGTACAAACTAAAATTCACTGGGTCAAATGGACCCAATTATGGTCAATGTACAATGTCAAGCTACCTACAAATCGGGTTATTTTGACTCTGGTTGTAGTTTACTACCCATGGTATCTTTTGTTTTTCACAACAGTACAAGTTAAATTACAGCGAATAGAAATGTGTCAAACAAGCCCTTAGGCTGTATTTCTAAACACCGGACTGAGCGTTTTTTATATAGGCTGCACACAAGATGAAAGAAATGCTCAGTAGCCTATAGGGTGTCAGCAGCATAACATGTAGTCAGACATAACATATTACACAATAAATAATACTCACAATATTAGACAATAAACAGCTGAATGGTGATACAAAAGTGCACTGATTAGAAATGAAGAGGCAGGAAAAAAACCAGGAGCTGTGGCTCCTCCCAGAGGGCACAGGTATAAACTCTGCTCTTTTGATAATTAGGGGTCTTCTTCTTTCTTCTTTTCTTCTGTATTCTTCTCTGCTAAAAGTGCAACAAAAACTGTAAGACCAAAAGTCAGGTTGGATGCATATTCCATCAAACTACTCAGGTAATTGATACTCAATGACCTTAAAGTCAGGTTGTAACAATCAAGGTTACATTTTTGCAATTATCTCGTATACAGCTTGCCTCAGAGTCATAATTATTTTATCATTTTAATCTCCATAAATGTCATCTGGTCGGGGTGGAAACGCATCTGAAGCAGCATTTTACATGAAGTAGGCTACTCACTGCCCCTGAAAGCTAGCACCTCTTAGCCTTCACAGACGCATCAGTTTGAGGTGTCACATCCTGAGCAATTGCTAATTTCCGATTATTATTTCAGTGCTTATGTGTGAGCCTGTTTATTAATAGTAGTGGGCCGGATTGGACCGGTGCTACCAAACAGTGAGTCATTCAGTGCCTTAAAGTAATTAGGACTGTATTCACGACATTTTCTATTTCCCCACCTAATTTGACACTACTCCTGAAACCAGCAGAATGATGTGTGATCTTGTTTCAGAAGTTTATTAGTTTTGCACATGTGATGTCACTATGGCTGTCGTTGATTGACTCAATTTGTAGGAAGATGTGTGTGTAAAACCACATGTTCCCGGTGGTGCCATCAGTAACTTACCTTCTCTAGGGATATAAAGTGGCAAAGTCCTATTTGCCAACAATGTAGCTGTGCATGTGGTATGTTGCTCGTTGAGGTCAATCAGTTTTTTTCAAGTATGCTAGAGTTTCTTTTGCGGATCAAACTGAAAAACCAATCCATCATAATGCATGCAGCCCACTCCTGTAGCTGATGGCAGTGTGTTAAATAATATGATCCTTGATTCTCTTCTATGAGAGGAGACAGGATCACTGAGAGGGCCATTAGAACACTGATCCATGTCTTTTAACATTGATGGGCGAGTAATGGAGAAGCTCTTTGAATCTTTTAAGAGGAAGATACAAACAATATGTACAAACCTACCAGGAATATTAATGAAACAGCTTTTCTGATGGAAGGATTATGAGTGGATGTTACATTGACAATGTTGGCTTCATGGAAGAAATATTTTTAAAAACAGGAATGAAAAAGACTGTTACTTAAGATCGGATGCCTGTTGCATGTGCCATGCTAGTTAGTCAGATCCTTTAAAGACATGGTAAAATTGTTCAAAACACCTCAAATATGCTATCAATGGCACTTTATGTCATTTCTACATACAATTTGCTCTTGTTTGTGCATATACCTTTGCAATAAAGCAACACCTAAATACTTACTAAATACTAAATACTGATGATTTCATATCATAACAGATCGAATATTTAATTTGTTTCCCATGTTCAAATGGTAGTTTGGAATAAAAAGTCCTGTGTGAATGCTTGCACAAACACAATAGTGCTTTCTGTGATGTAGTGCTGAACAGACTCTGAATTAAGGAAGCGTATTGCATTCAACAGAGAAAAAAAAATTGTAGACCTTTCTCATAATTATGATTTCTGGAGGTCACGTGACCAGCAACCGCAATTGCCACAAAGAACAAGAGCTCCTTACCCACCTCCGCATTTCATTGAAAAACCAGGTCTATTCCTTTTTCTTCGACGCCAAATCGTTTTATCTGTTATCACAGTGACTCAGTGAAATGCCTGCAAGCGCGAAAAAGCAGGTCTCGTTGTCGTCTAAACTATCTACTCGGACAGAGAAATCTGCTAACATGGCGGCAGCTAACAGAGTGGTGGCTAACATAGCAACTGATGCTAGCACAGTCCCGAACATGGAGGACTTGATCACTCAGGTCTTGGAATAGCAACAAAGTGTGCTTGAATCAGTGGTCTACAACGCAGTGAAGAGAGCGCTAACGGAAATTAAAGGTCCTATGACATGCTGCTTTTTGGATGCTTTTATATAGGTCTTAGTGGTCCCCTATTACTGTATCTGAAGTCTCCTTCCTGAAATTCAGCCTTGGTGCAGAAATACAGCCTCTAGAGCCAGTCCCACAATGAGCTTTCCTAATATGTGCCATGTCTGTGTCTGTAGATTTAAATGCTAATGAGGAGGAGAGAGGGGGGGCAAGGTGGAGGGTGGGGGTGTGGCCTTGACCAACTGCCACTTTGCTTGTTTGCAAGCCATGATGTCTCTCTCTTTTTCATGGGCGGGCCACATTCTGTGGGTGGGCAAAGCAGAGAAAGGGGAGGTAACCTTTCCATTTATGATGTCATAAGGGGAAGATTCCAGATTGGCTCATCTGAGCTTTCATTTTCTCAAAGGCAGAGCAGGATACCCAGGGCTTGGTTTACACATATCGCCATTTCTAGCCACTGGGGGACCATAGGCAGGCTGGGGGAACGCATATTAATGTTAAAAAAACCTCATAAAGTGAAATTTTCATGACATGGGACCTTTAATGCCTCAAAACAAAACATCAAGGCAGAGCCTGAGATGCAGGAAATTACAGTACGTGATCCGATGCAACCCGTCTGTGGCACATTCATGACCCAGCGGCATCGGGAGCTTGAAGGGGCACAACACGAGCTACATGCTAAAGGCATCTCAGACTCACTTATCTACCCGGCCACCCTGAGAATGACCCACGGAGGGAGAGAGTTCACCTTCACTACAGCCACAGATGCAAGTGTTTTCTGTCGGGAGTTGGATATGGAGGACGATGCGACATCCACACGGGCTGCCGCTCCGCACCAGGGCCTGTTGCCGACGACGGAGCCAGAGGACGGCGGGGGGACTTTGTGTCTGGTGCTGGAGCCCGCGGCGGGGCCGAGGCTGGCGGACCTAGCGGTTGTGGACTAGCGGTATCTGGGCTAGAGCTTAGATCGGGCCCAAAAAAATCAAGCCCGACCCTACCCGAGCCCATGCACGTTGTGTCCGAGACCAGCCCGGCCCGACACATTAACTGTAATTATGAGCCCGAGCCCGATTTAAACCCAACAATTTTTTAATACGTGGGCCGTTATAACTGATGTTCTCAACTACAATTCAAAGTTGTTTGAACTACAGAAATCTGTTTAGAATTATCTTAACCCTCATGTCCTTCTCAAATTTACAAACACTGGACACCTTCGTGGCAAAAATGTACACGCACACAAAAACTGCTATTAAATCATCTTATATCAGTATTCTTTTCTACTTTTTTTTAACTTGCTCAAAACTACCAAACATTCAATCATTTTCAGGATTTTAACCCTTTAAATGCCAGTTTATTTATTTTAAGTATTTCATTATTTATTACTTCATTATTTTTTTGTGTTTTTTTCTAATAAACACAAACCAGGTCCAGTTCGGGCTCGGGCAGAGAATCTAAACTCTAATCTGGGCTACTGTTCCAAGTTTGACTTGAGGACACTGTTAGTAAGTTTTGGAGCCAAGCTTTAAAGGGGTGGTTCAGAATTTTGGACATAGGACCTCATTTCCAAAGTAGCCAGTGTGTTATCAGTGGAGACCGTTTAACACTTTTCATCTGGTCCTTCCAGTTGCAGAGTTAGCTGGTGCTAGGCTAGCGCAAGTCAACAGTACCTGCTAGCCTGCCATTAAACGCAGTCTTACGCACTCCACAGTACACCCGAGGCAAATAAATTATAACGACTATTGATGTAAATCCATGACAATCACGCAAGTTTATTTATCTGCCGCTGAAATTTGCATGTAAACTGTCCGAGCTTACATGAATTTTCTGTCAGCAATTACCTAAAGTTAGCGGTTAGCCCAGCCAGGTATCTACCAAGAGTGTAGCTATACCGTTAGCTAACATTGTCACTCTCCACAATGCATTGGACTGTAACGTTATCTCCACCAACATTGTCAGTCTTAATCTATCAGTAGCAGCTAGGCTAACGTATGAAAGGGGCTAGCTTCATTAGCTTGAGTAGCCTACCAAAAGTTATTACCTGTTCATCAGTAGCTGTTGGTGCACCTGGAAAGACGGATGGAACCATTCATTGTCAGTGACTTGTGGTCCTTTAGATTGCGGGGTTTTTCAAAGTCGTCTGGTCTAAAAGGATCACTAAACATTCGCCACTTGAGTACAGTCTCAGCCGGTGTCTTGATGTCCAAGCTAGCAGCAAGAAGCCACAGATGGTTCCTTTCTGGATCTCCCAATGGAAATTAGTCGAAACTTTGTAGTGCCCATTTGTTTGGTTTATTTTTACAATTTCTAAATGCACACTAAATCACCATGTTGCCTAGTCCTTAGTTTCCAATCCAATGCTTCAATACCACTGTACTAGGTGTATAGGTGTCCCGACTGGAGTGGGCTTCTCTGCTTAATTTTCGGCGTAGTACTACTAACCGGAGCAAAGTAAAGTTCCGCCGCTACTGAGAAACTAGTCCCTTAAAATGTAATGCGATCATTGAGATGTAAGGGTAGTTTTATTTATAACATTATGCTATCAACACAGACATTTACATCGATAGTCTGGCGTTATAATTTATTTGCCTCGGGTGTACTGTGGAGTGGGTAAGTTTTTAGTGGCAGGCTAGCAGATACTGTTGACCACCAGCGAACTCTGCTGGAACTGGAAGGACTGGATGAAAACTGTTGAAAACGGTCTCCACTGATAAATAACACATTGGCTAACTTGGAAATGAGGTCCTATGTCCAAAATTCTGAACCACCCCTTTAAAGGAACATTTAACCAGACTGAAAGTACATGATGGATGCTGACAGCTTATAGTATGTTTGTTACTCCAACTAGATTGGTGTGTTTTTCACATAGCTTATTTCAGAATTTGATAGCTGGTTGAGACCTAGTTCTAGGGTTTTTGTAACACCGTTCATGTTCAGCATAAGAAGTTCACTAGACCTGTTTGAACGTTCCTGTGACTTTAAACAGGAGGGGTAATTGTGGGCAGGAGTTTACACATGCTGCGTTTGATGTGGCCACGTATCTTACAGATACGGGTTGGGGTCTGCGGTCTCAGCGGGTTAGGGTATTTATTTTATTTTTTATGTTTTTTCCACACCTTGCTCAGATCTAACAGTTCACCTTTTGCTACAAATTCATCAGCGAATTCCGGTAGGGTACTTGAGACATGTATGCGTGTATATTTTGAAGATGGCTGAACTTTCAATCCTTTCAGTTAACATCAGGGGGCTAAACGGGCCGATCAAACGAACTAAATTCCTGGACTACTTAAGAAGAAGGAATACAGATGTAGCGCTTATACAAGCGAGGCAATCACTACTAGCAAGGATTACACCCTTTTTTCCACATGTTGGGACCACAGAAAGGGGAATTAAATTATCTCTGAAATAAAAGAGATCACAGAGCATCAAGCCTCTGAGATATGACCAACATGTGCCTTTTTCAAACAAAGAGTTTTTGGCCTACACATACAATTCCAAGCCCTGAGCCCTCTGGAACAAAGGGAAGCACATGGGGCTTCTCCAACAAAGGGGATGAAGTCTCCATTTTACTGTAGCAGCCAAAAATCACATTTACATTTCACTCACAAAATGGCTGAAAGTTTGCACCTTCAAGAACTCTGATTATTCCCATTGGTTCTGCGGGACCCTGAACACAGCATGAGGTCTGAGCCTATAAAACTTTCTGACACACTTTTTCCTTTGTCTTTCCGCCGCAGCTGACGTTGTGAAAAGAGGCACGACAAGCGCTTGTGCTAAAACTTCAATTTTTTTAAACAAAGTGGATTTAATTTCATTGTTCTGGTGAGCACCATTGGATCCTCTGAAACACGCATCAGTGTTTCAGCTCTGCAGAGAGGGAAATCAACCACACTTTTCTCTAGGAGGAAATCGGACAACGCGGACTGCTTTTCCCTTCCGAGTCAACTCTAAACAGCTCCACACACCCTGCACGGGTGGAGTTTTTTCGTTAATCACTGGCCAAGTGGTTAACCCATTTTCTGTTCCCCGCGGAAAAATCCGCCGGACAACTTAACGGACTGCACACAGTAAGAGGCCTTATAGTGTTCTGGGCAGAGACATGTATGTGTTTATTAATGTAATAACTGCTAATGCTGCAACTGTGTTATGACATTAATGTGATTTGATTAATAAGCGCTACCGGTGCGCCTTGATTATTAATCTGTGTTTGTGACCGCCGAGTCAAATCTAGTTCTGTGAATGCACCTCTGCATTTGTTGAAATGAATGTGTTAAAGAATGTAGCTGGTTTAAAAACGTAAATGCTACACTGCTGAGTCTCCTGCTGCAGAGAAGTTAATTACTTTACTGAATGAGAGGGTGATCACTGTCAGAACCTCGAAGATCAAGATTAATTTCCTTTCTCTCTAAATGTGCTTCTCTCATCTTTTACACACTAACCGAACACACACACACACACACACACACACACTATGGTAAACAGCTGGTCTCAGCCAGCAACCATAGGCTATACGACTGCCCTCTCGGCATTGTAATAGCGCCTCGTGGCGGGCTCCTTTGTCTGTACACCGTGTTGGAATTTCACGGTGCTTCGCACCATTTCAACACTAGGTGGAGCCATTTCTGTGTTTTTGTACTACATATATATATATATATATATATCCCCAAATCACGCGGTCTCTACTCTATTCTACTATATTTTAATAGCAGTTGTTTGTGATTATTTTGTGTATTTGTTGTAATAATTGCTGGTTGAACACAGTCAGTGCTCGAATTCACCCTTCCTTTTGTTCCGTTAAAGGATACCAGATGGATTAATTAAATTAATTCAGATCTGTATTTTAAAGGGAACACCACCTAATGAGAGTTTTACAGTTCAGTTATTGGCCCCTGAGTTCAGGGTGGTGCCCCGTTTTGATTGTTTGTCAATTTGGTAAAGTTATTAATACCCATGTTCATAACTTTATTAATATTGATAAAACATCTTTGATAATTTGCCAATAATTGGATCTGTACCGCTACCAATTCCCAACACGCACGTCACCTCACCCACTCCCGCATTGATTATATTTTGTGTTGTAGTGAGCTTAAGGCAATGTTCCACACGATAGCTATAGAACCAGCAATTCTGTCTGATCACAATGCGCTGATAATCATATTCTGTTGTGATATGTTAGGAGAAAGGTCTAGAAGGTGGGAATTTAATAACTCCCTTCTCCAGAACACAGCTTTTTATGCAGAGTTTAGAGCAGGGACGGACTGACAATCTGTGCGTTCGGGAAAAGTCCAGAACGGCCGTCCAACATCCATCATTAGATGTGACAATGGCTAGTAGAAAACGTAAGAAGAAAGGTGGATGGGAAAAATTCAAAGAACAGAGGGCCAAGTCTCTTGAGACTGATGCAGCAAAATGCAAAAAGCTCACAGAGTTAATTTCACATCAGCAAGCCTGCTGCTGGTAAGTGCCAGGAGCAGGACACATGATAATAGGCTGCCTTTATCCCTATCTTAGTGAATTGCATAGTCAGCTATCAACATGGGTGTGCAACATGATTATGAAAATGATCGTGCCATTTAGTGCTGTCAAACTTAACGTGTTTAATCATTTCTGTTAGTTTAATTTGAAACATTAAACGCGTTAGAAATAGTTAGTTAGTTAGAAACTTCATTGTATATGAGAGGCTGTAGTAAGCTCACTTTTGCTGCTAGTATGAAGACTATGGTATTGAATTAAACGGGAAAACATCAGGCATGCACTGGTACCACTCTAAACGTGCTAACAAACAGGGAAGGGGGCTAAATAATTCACCAAATTTAACCAAAAGTTTAACCAAAAAATTCTAGCTTGCACTTTCTGTCTGAGTGCAGTTTTTCCTTGTCTTTCATATTTGCGTTTACTATTGTGGAACTGGCAAAGACCTGGGGCCCGTTTCAGGAAGGAGGTTTAACAAACTCTGAGTCTAACCCTGAACTCTGAGTTGATTTACCCTGAGATGGGAAACTCTGAGTTTTCGGTTCCAGAACAGCTGATTTGAGTTGGTTCAATCAACTCAGAGTAGGTTCACTCCAAGGTTATTATAGTTTTGCATTTTTAATTAGTTTTAATTTTTATTTCGTTTTGACTTTTTGTTTTCAAATTCAGTTTAGTTTTAATTAGTTTTTAAAGCGGGTTTGCTAGTTTAGTTTAGTTTTTATTTTTTGAAAATGCTTAGTTTTAGTTTAGTTTTTATTAGTTTTAGTCTTTTTTGTAATATGGGTTATTTGTCAGGGGATTCAAAAAGGTCAGAAAAAGTATTGTGTAATAATAACTCAACAAAAACATCATATAATTTTAGAAATATGTATTGACAATGTATTCAACAATAACACAAGTACATAAAATGTAGCCTACATATGGTCATAAATATGTAAACACTCTACACAAGATGCCGCAGTAAGTGCACAATGTGTAAGTGACGTGTTCCAGGAAAACCTAAATAGCCAACAGACTAAAGAAGACATGAACAGGTGTTTTGAACTTTGGTTTGAGTAAAGTGGCGAACTGTTTGAAATCAATCGAGTCACACAGTTGTGTAGACATCCCAGTATCAATCCACATATTAACTCCCGCTTCCTCCCGCTTTTGGTGTTCCTGCGTATTTACTAACCAGCAGCTATCGGGTCACCGTTGAAAGCCCTCCTGTAGTGTTCTCTGTCTTGCTGTTGCCTCCGTCATGCTGCCTGGCCCTGTACCCATACATCCATGCCCGAAACGTTACTGGGGTTAGCTTCTGTTTCAGGGAAAGGAGGCTTTGCTTTCTCCTTTACCTTGTTAAGGTAAGCTAGGTTAGCCTCCTAGCTTGTGTGCGCTTCTCAAATGTACTTTCAAATTCCTGGGACTTTTCCCTTTAATACATTGTCCACATATTTTACCACCTTCCACTGCAGATCTTTTTTTTTTATCTGACACAGGCATAATCAAAAAGGTGCTACTTTCTTCGAACTTTCGGTACCGCCATGATGCCAGGCGAGGGGCATGGACTATGTTGTGTTCAATTTGACGTGGAATGTCGGGATTTCTGGGTTCCCAGTCGGAAACTATACATGTCTACGGGAAATGTCATGGTCAGAGAGATATAACGTCATTTGCTCTATGAAAGACATTGACAAAAACATCTACATCTACATTTACTCGATAATTTTATTTTATTTTAGTTAGTTTTGCAAACAGACATTACAGTTTTAGTTTAGTTATCGTATTTTTGTAATGCTTCATTTTTATTTTTATTTCAGTTAACAACAATGTTATTCCTTGTTAACTGAAATAAAACAACGTTATTCCCCTCTCCGGGGACCATCATCTTATCGTGGTGGAGAGGTTTGTGTGTCCCTATGAACCTGAGGGCTGTGTTGTCTGGAGCTTTGTGCTCCTGGTAGGGTGTCCCAAGGCAAAGTGGTCTCAGGTGAGGGGCCAGACAAAGAATGGTTCAAAAACCCTATGAGTGACTGAGGTAGAGATGGAGTGACCCTGCCCGGAGGAAGCCCGGGGCCCCCGTCTGGAGCCAGGCCCAGATGGAGGGCTCGTCAGCGAGCGTCTGGTGGCCGGGTTTGCCACGGAGCCCGGTCGGGCACAGCCCGAAAAAGCTACGTGGCAACTATCTCTCCATCCCATGGGCCCACCACCTGTGGTAGGAACCGCTGGGGTCGGGTGCGCTGCCATATGGGTGGCAGTGAAGGTCAGGGGCCTCGACGGACCAGACCTGGACAGCAGACGCTGGCTCTGGGGATGTGGAATGTCACCTCTCTGTGGGGGAAGGAGCCGGAACTTGTGCGGGAGGTGGAGCCCTACCGGTTAGATCTGGTGGGGCTTACCTCTACGCACAGTCTCGGTTCTGGAACCATACTCCTGGATAGGGGTTGGACTCTTTTCTTCTCCGGAGTTGCACAGAGTGTGAGGCGCCGGGCGGGTGTGGGGATACTCACAAGCCCCCGGCTGAGCGCCACTACGTTGGAGTTTAACCCGGTGGACGAGAGGGTCGCATCCCTATGCCTGCGGGTTGTGGGGGGGAAAACTCTGACTGTTGTTTGTGCATATGCACCAAACAAGAGTTCGGAGTATTCGGCCTTCTTGGAGACCTTGAGTGGAGTCCTGCATGGGGCTCCAGTCGGGGACTCCATAGTTCTGCTGGGGGACTTCAACGCGCACGTGGGCAATGATGGAGACACATGGAGAGGCGTGATTGGGAGGAACGGCCTCCCTGATCTAAACCAGAGTGGTTGTTTGTTGTTGGACTTCTGTGCTAGTCATGAATTGTCTATAACGAACACCATGTTCGAACATAGGGATGCTCATAAGTGTACCTGGTACCAGAGCACCCTAGGCCAAAGGTCAATGATCGATTTTATAATTGTTTCATCTGATCTGAGGCCATATGTTTTGGACACTCGGGTGAAGAGAGGGGCGGAGCTGTCAACCAATCACCATCTGGTGGTGAGTTGGGTCAGGGGGTGGGGGAAGACTCTGGACAGACCTGGTAAGCCCAAACGGGTAGTGCGGGTAAATTGGGAACGTCTGGAGGAGGCCCCTGTCCGACAGACTTTCAACTCACACCTCCGCCGGAGCTTTTCGTGCATCCCTGTGGAGGCTGGGGGCATTGAACCAGAGTGGACAATGTTCAAAGTTTCCATTGCTGAAGCTGCGGTGAGGAGCTGTGGTCTTAGGGTCTTAGGTGCCTCAAGGGCGGTAACCCACGAACACCATGGTGGACACTGGTGGTCAGGGAAGCCGTCCGACTGAAGGAGTCTTTCCGGGATATGTTATCCCAGAGGACTCCGGAGGCAGTTGCAAGGTACCGAAGGGCCCGAAGGGCTGCAGCCTCTACCGTGAAAGAGGCAAAGCAGCGGGTGTGGGAGAAGTTCGGAGAAGACATGGAGAAGGACTTTCGGTCGGCACCAAGGTGCTTCTGGAAAACCGTTCGCCACCTCAGGAGGGGGAAGCGGTGAACCATCCAAGCTGTGTACAGTAAGGATGGGACGCTGTTGACCTCAACTGAGGAGGTAATAGGGCGGTGGAAGGAGCACTTTGAGGAACTCCTAAATCCGACTAATACGCCCTCTATGGTAGAGGCAGAGCTGGAGGATGATGGGGGATTGTCGTCAATTTCCCTGGTGGAGGTTGCTGAGGTAGTTAAACAACTCCACAGTGGCAAAGCCCCAGGAATTGATGAGATCCGTCCAGAAATGCTTAAGGCTCTGGGTGTGGAGGGGTTGTCTTGGTTGACACGCCTCTTCAACATTGCATGGAAGTCTGGGACGGTGCCTAAGGAGTGGCAGACTGGGGTGGTGGTTCCCCTTTTTAAAAAGGGGGACCAGAGGATGTGTGCCAATTACAAGGGTATCACACTTTTCAGCCTCCCCGGTAAAGTCTACTCCAAGGTGCCGGAAAGGAGGGTTCGGTCGATTGTCGAACCTCAGGTTGAAGAGGAACAACGCGGATTCCGTCCTGGTCGTGGAACAACGGACCAGATCTTTACTCTTGCAAGGATCCTGGAGGGAGTATGCCCAACCGGTCTACATGTGTTTTGTGGATCTGGAGAAGGCGTATGACCGGGTGCCCCAGTAGATACTGTGGGAGGTGCTGCAGGAGTACGGGGTGAGGGGGTCCCTTCTCAGGGCCATCCAATTTCTGTACGACCAAAGCGAAAGCTGTGTCCGGGTTCTCGGCAGTAAGTCGGACTCGTTTCAGGTGAGAGTTGGCCTCCGCCAGGGCTGCGCTTTGTCACCAATCCTGTTTGTAGTATTTATGGACAGGATATCGAGGCGTAGTCGGGGTGGAGAGGGGTTGCAGTTCGGTGAGCTGGGGATCTCATCGCTGCTTTTTGCAGATGATGTGGTCCTGATGGCATCATCAGCCTGTGATCTTCAGCACTCACTGGATCGGTTCGCAGCCGAGTGTGAAGCGGCTGGGATGAGGATCAGCACCTCTAAATCGGAGGCCATGGTTCTCAGCAGGAAACCGATGGAGTGCCTTCTCCAGGTAGGGAATGAGTCCTTACCCCAAGTGAAGGAGTTCAAGTACCTTGGGGTCTTGTTCGCGAGTGAGGGGACAATGGAGCGGGAGATTGGTCGGAGAATCGCCACAGCGGGTGCGGTATTACATTCAATTTATCGCACCGTTGTGACGAAAAGAGAGCTGAGCCAGAAGGCAAAGCGCTCAATCTACCGGTCAGTTTTTGTTCTCACCTATGGTCATGAAGGCTGGGTCATGACCGAAAGAACAAGATCCAGGGTACAAGCAGCTGAAATGGGTTTCCTCAGGAGGGTAGCTGGCGTCTCCCTTAGAGATAGGGTGAGAAGCTCAGTTATCCGTGAGGAGCTCGGAGTAGAGTCTCTGCTCCTTCGCGTCGAAAGGAGCCAGTTGAGGTGGTTCGGGCGCCTCCCTAGGGAGGTGTTCCAGGCACGTCCAGCTGGGAGGAGGCCCCGGGGAAGACCCAGGACTAGGTGGAGGGATTATATCTCCAACCTGGCCTGGGAACGCCTCGGGATCCCCCAGTCGGAGCTGGTTAATGTGGCTCGGGAAAGGGAAGTTTGGGGTCCCCTGCTGGAGCTGCTACCCCCGCGACCCGACCCCGGATAAGCGGACGAAGATGGATGGATGGATGGAACAATGTTATTCCCACCTAGTTTTTGTTATTTTATTCGTTTTCGTTAACGATTATAACCTAGGTTCACTTGTAGTCAAGCGCGTGCACCACCACTATAAAAAGGCAGCATGAATGGAGCCATGATACTACGATACACCATGGTAACCACAAACAAACTGGTCGGCGGAAATATACGCACATACAGTGAGTTTGAACATGTATTTCGTAATTGCTTTTTTTTATTTAAACACAGCGGCTGCTGCAAAAGAGAGAGAATTTGCATGGGAGAAAATTGCTGCTAGAGTAAATGCGTGAGTTCCAATATAGTGTATTAATATCATATTTAATCATAAGTAGGATAATATTACTGGTGAAATGGTATTGAACTTATAATCTATTCAATTTAGGTGCAATCTTGCGGGCAAAAAATAGCCTACTAATCACATTCTGAGGCTGCAGCACCATCATTAACATAATTATAATTCATAATCTTATATTTCAAAGGGTTTACATCATTCATCTGCAATACTGTTGAACTCCTTTTTAATGGCTCTCACTGGTTTGTGTCCAGGGAACACCTAAAAAATGTTTAAAACACGTTTCAGGGCGAATCTCACGTCTCTGATGGCGCTTTGCTACAGCGGCTTTACTAAAATGCTCCGCATCACCAATGTTGTAAAGAAAACTGCCGTTTGCAAAAAAACGTAATGCGACACAAATAATCTGCTGGGATGTATGAGCATGTCCACGATGGGTGACGTTAGTGATATGAGGACGGATAAGGTTATATAGGCTACATAACTGATAGACTGGAAAGAAAAACCATACCGCTCAAATAGGTAGTTATCTGGAAATGAAAATACAGCTATAGTTGGGGCCTCAATATCATCTACCGACGTACTATATGTTTAACTCCCTGAGAAGTAATACAGCTTCTTTATCAACGGGATCGTCGACAAAAGGAAATGCCATGTTTTGAGAAAAAAACGTTTTATAAATTGCCTAACAAAGTTAATAAATCAACAGTTTTTTATTTTTTATTTAATGCAGATAAAATGCGCTAAAATGCGCCTGATACAGACTGAATGAATGAATGAGGAAATGAATGCACGCTGTGTCAGAGGGAGGAGACTGAGAGAAATTTGAGGTGGTTGTTTGTGAAAGCTTCACAGACAAAATTGATAGGGCATAGGGCATTTCATCATTTCACAGCCTTAATATGAATCAAAAGTGTAATATGACACTATGTACTGTTTTATAATTACAAGTTTGTGTAATTTGGTGTTTCTGTAGCCAGTGACATTTCATTATTTGTGTTTTATTTTCAATGCAGATGTAATGGCATTGTACATGTTTTGTTTTTATTTGAAGGCTGAGGCTTCATTAAAGGGATATTTCACTCTTCATTCATTAGGAAGATGAATATATCTTTAAATTGGGTCACTTATGTAGTAGAAATGTGAATTTATTTTTAGTAATTAGTGCCTTCTAGCCAAGAACAGCCAGAAAATGTGCTTTTGGCTCATGTGGATGAAAGACACCAAATCCCAGAATGCACTTGTTTCGCTGCTTTAGCGTCTACTCCCAAGCCACGCCTATCGTTTACAGACAGACAGTGAGACAGTCAACTCAACTCAAGTGTGTTTTATTGTCATTTCAACCATATACATGAAACGTTTCACCGTGGCTCAAGTTGTGTTACATTTAAAATATATAAAAACGAAATTATATAAAAACGACATACGAAACAGGCTACATTTAGTGCACACACATTATATGCTCTGTAAAGTTCAGCTAACACATACTAGCATTAGCGTTTGGTGGGCTGTAAATACTGAGTATAAACACAGCCGTAAATTTGCATGGAATGTAGAATGGTCGGCATTTAACAGTCACAAACTCCACCAGCAGTTAGCAGTTAGTTGGATACAAGCATTTCTGCACCAGGCAGTCCGTGTTAACACAGCCCACCTCCACTAGCTAGTCTTACCCGGCGACAGAGCAGCCAGCCTGGTAGCTGGATAGTCCGGTACACTGTTGTTCAGCAATGTTTCCACACAAACAACAAAAACACAGCAGTCTCTGAACTCGCGTTATGAGTTTCGTTGAAGTTGGATGTAGTCCAGTTTGTTGTCTAATGAGCGGACACTTGCAGGATTGATGGAACAGGTGGCCGGCTAGCATTAGCTTTCCACCAGCACTCGTTCCACGTTCCCCGCTAAGGATGTCCCTTTATCAGCCAGAGGCATCGAGCAACACCGCTGGTCTCCATAGCAGGCGGGCGAAGCTCGTGTAGTGTGTAGAGTATTCCGTCTGTAATAAAGTGTCCTTCATATTCTCCGATCTGTGCCAATGTATCTCGGTGGTACACATGTGCGGTAGTTTGAATGCACATAATTGTTGTAACAGTTTTCTGTTGAGAAGCATGAATGTGTTAAGAGAAGCCAGTAGCGAAGATTCAAGATGGCTGATGCTCTTTTGCTTCGGAAATCTTAGGAGAAAGAGGACAGTCCAACCCCCTATGGGCGGGTGGAAATATGCGGAAGTAGCTCCTACCACTGGCTGTAGTCCATTGCCTCTGGTCAAACAATCTTCAGATGATGCAAAAATCGTCATTTTCCGTCATCGGAAGATTTTTTTCCAGACCCACAATACAGAGATCTCTCATCTCAGGGAGACATGAGGGAGGGAAGCACGGTCATTCAAAAATTCTACCGGGTTTCTACTGATACAAAGCTTAATGCTAAATCGGTGAAGTATCCCTTTAATAAACACAACCCCAATTATCATCATTGATTTTGAGATGTTACTTGCTGTGAATACCTTGTCTGATAGGCTACAGTATTGTGACATAGTAACAGGACATCCTGACTAGTGTCTGTCGCACACGGCTTGGGGCGAATGGCTGGATGATTGGCCTATTTGGGAGAAAGTCCAGGGCTGTTTTTTAGCCCCAGTCCGTCCCTGGTTTAGAGCCAAACGGGCTGAGTTTATAGCAATCAATATTGACTCAGTTTCGGACTCTGCATTCATTTGGCAAGCAACTAAAGGATTTATTAGAGATTTCACATCTTCCTTGCGGTCAATTTGAAGAGAAAAAGAGAGGCAAGGATTGCAGAGTTGGAAGAATGCTGTAAATCTCTAGAGCAGTCTCTATAGACTTGTTTTTCTAAATCTACACATACTTTCTTAGTCACAAGTTGAGCAGAGCTAAATGATTTGCTAAGAATCAGAGCTGAATTCATAATGCACAGAGTGAGGCAAAATTATTATTTCAATTGTTGCAAACCAAGCAAGTGGCTGGCACTGAAATTAAAACAACGCAAGTCCAGAGCTACTATCAACAGCATCTGCACAGACCGAGGTATCTCAACGAATCCTAAGGATATCAGCGCCACTTTTCAATCCTTTTACTCAAAGCAGTATGAGTCCTCCTGCAACCCGGATCCGACCCAGTGCCAGAAGTTCCTAAAAAAACTAAACCTGCCTCTTCTTGACCCAGAAATAACATTAGAGGAACTTAAATCAGCATTAAAAACTGTTAAAAAAGGAAAACGCCGGGTTTGGATGGAATTCCATCACAACTTCTTCTACAGTACTTTGACATATTGGGACCTACCATTTTACGAGCTCTAACCTCGGCCATAGAGAAGGGTACTTTTCACCAACAAACCAACACTGCATTCATTTATGTTATACCCAAAAAGGGCAAAGATCTTATGGAGTGCTCAAATTACAGGCCAGTCAGCCTCATCGGGACTGATATTAAGCTCTATTCCAAAGTCTTGGCACTCTGCTTAGAATGCTTTATTGAGAAGCTAGTCCACCCCGACCAATCAGGTTTTATACCCAAGCGTCATGCCGCAGACAATGTACGCAGATTATTTCATGTAATAGAAGAAGCCAGAAACCTTCCAAAAACGGCAGCAGTTTTATCAGTGGATGTGGAAAAGGCTTTCGACCGCTTAGAGTGGAACTACTTGTGGCAAGTAATGGAGAGGTTTGGTTTGGGGGCCAAATTCATTGACATGGTGCGTACTTTATATGCAAATCTCACAGCCATAGTCTCAACCAATGGCTTGCATTCTCAGCCGTTTCCCATCGAGCGGGGCTCTTGACAGGGATGCCCGCTCTCCCCCATGCTATTTGCGATCTCTCTTGAACTGTTAACCCAGGCCATGAGGCAAAATAAAATCTGTAATGTCCAGATTAAATCCAATAGCAGCTCAATATCATTATTTGCAGGTGATATTTTGTTGTACATCTCTGATCTTGAGGACTTCAAGGATTTCAAAAATTCATAAGATCTTCAACAAATTTGGCTCAATCTCCAGCTATGAAATCAATTGGGATAAATCTAATCTTCTTTTATTGAACAACAGGCATGTGATATCAGCTATTAGTGGTACAATACCAACTCAAAGCAAAATTACATATTTGGGCATTATCATATATGCATCGCTACAGAGAGTGGTCCAGGACAACTATGAAACTGTATTAAGTAGTGTTCAAAGGGATCTGGCTAGGTGGACTGCACTGCCATCACTCACCTCAAAACCTCATTGGAAGTCTAAGACTGCAAGACCTGGCCTTTGCAGGTGTTTGTCCAAAAAAGTGTATGCTAACTTATGGCCCCATTATCACCAACACATTGGCCAATTTTAAACAGGTGGAGGAGCACCTGAACTACACCAATAAGTGGCACATGAATACCCCAATATGGCACAATACACACTTTATGTCTGGTAACAAACCTTTTGCTTGTAAGCAGTGGAGGGACAGGGGTATTTATACTTTAGACCAGCTATTCAATGAGAAAGGTATGTTGAGTTTTGAAGACCTGAGAGCTACTTCTGAGGAACCCAGGACATCCTTTTACTTTTATTTTTGCTTAAGATCAGCCCTAAAATGTTATGGAGTACCATGGGGAAACAGTCTTAAGGTCCACCCAGTCACTAAATTGTTCTTTGATTTCCCTGTGAGAGGATTAGTGTCCAAGATTAATGCTAAACTGTTGCAATTAACCATAGGAGAACTCCCAATAGTAAAGAAATGGGAACAAGAGCTGAGCCCTGAGGGGAACACAATTAACTGGAAGGCAGTTTGGGACAACATTTTCCACTGTTCGAAGAACCCAAATCACCAGCAGATCCACGTCAACATATGCCATAGGACATATTGGACTCCTCAGAAGAGATACGTTTCGAAAGCCATTCCCACTCCCTATTGTACATTCTGTCAACCTGAACAAACTGGAGCTTTCCTACATATGGTCTGGGAATGTGAACAGGTGCATGAGTTCTGGCATAAAACAACATCAATAATTTCTGATGTGATAAGATGTCCAATTCCTACTGACCCTATTGTTCTGTTACTTAATGATAACTCTAAATTACACCTGCTCGAGAGACAGAGGAACATTTGGCTAGCCGGCTCAACTGCAACTAAGAAAATGATAGCTCAACGCTGGCTCCCGCCCCCCCCACTCGCTTTTTATAAAACAGTGGTTAGCGTATATATTCTAGACACAGTTATGCTTGAGCTCTCTACAGCAAGGATTAACAAAGCCAAATCATTAACTGTCAACCTATGGAAAAACACAGCAGCACAAATATCAGACAAAATGACCTCAGCGCCACAAGAAGAAGAGGAGAGTGACTAGGCAAGGCGTGATTTCTGTTTGTTTTGTTTAACTTGAGACAGCAGAGGGTGGGGGGTGGGCGAGGGTTTTTGTTTTTGTGCAGTTTGTGTTTTTCTGTTGTATGCACTCTGTTGTATCATGTTGTTTGACACTGACTGTCATACATTGTGGAGTTTGTTCTGTATGTCTGAATGATAAATGGTGCTAATAAAAAATGGATCTAAAAAAATAATAATTAGTGGCCAGGTTGGCTCAGTTGGTAGAGGAGGCGCACATATACATTGAGGTTTATGCCTCAACGCAGAGGTCCAGGGTTCAAGTCTGACCTCTGACGATTTCGTGCATGTCTTCCCCCCTCTCTCTTCCCTTTCACACCTAGTTGTCCTGTCAAGTAAAGGCGGAAAAGCCCAAAAAAATTAAATTAAAATAAAAAAATACTTGTGATTTCTCTCTTTCATAACATTGAATTTCAGCTATGGTTTGCCACTGCAAACTTTTTGATCATACTTTATTGCATGCTTAACTTTGATAGCTGTTACCAAATGGTAGTATTTAGGTTTCGACGCCTGACTTTATATGCATGAAGCATGCTGTACTCTTGTAGCTGCTCCTGAACCAACAGAGCAGATCAGAGGGCTTGAATAATCCCAAAGATTTGAGACGCCTGCACAATTTTGACCCACAATATTGACATACTAATTATGTTTATCTGCCTTATCAAAAAACGATGATTGATAAACCCCTTCAGTTACCTCATATTATGTCCTTTTCACGTAATTTTGAAATATTTTCTTGTAATTCTAAAACACGGAAGTCATTATGAGATAAGGCCTGCAATTTATTTTCATTGGTGAATTCATTGCACTTCTGCAGTGAGGCAACACTTTTCTAAAAAGGAAATGTAATGATGCTAGCTACTGTGCCGACGTGAGAGTTGTCCAGAGTCTACAAGACTTTACTGTTGCATTTGTCTAGACCCTAGATAAACAGAGTGATGTGAAACATGCATTTTAGGCAGAAAGGTTCTGTTTTTGACTGGCGAGTTCAGGATAGGATGTGAAAACGTGGACCATGTGAAACTTATGCGCTGGTCTTGTACAAACAGCTTCTTTCCTCAGTTCTGTTGTCAGCCTTGCATATATATTTCTAAACAGTTTTAGAGGAAGAGAATGCTAGCAACGTAATGTCCATGTTTTTTGGACAAAAATCACCCTTAAAAACACTAAAGAAGGAAATGCTCTGTAGGGGACTACTTCCTGTCTTACCTGAGACACATGAATGTATTTGGTAATAACCTCTGCGCGGGTCTGAGGTGTTAGCTTGCTGAGCACCATGAGCTGGACCCACTGTGACACTCCATTGAACAGAGCGATGGAGCGCTCCAGAGTTGGGTTGTCCACCAGGCAGCCGTGGATAACGTAGCTCTGGTAATCAGTAAACTGGAGACAAAAGGGTATTTCAGATACAATATCCAGCTGTCAATTTTAAAATCTAATCTATAGGGGCCTATAAGGTCCTAAAGCATGTAATGGTCATTGCTCTGAACAATTGAAAGATTGACACTTCTGCTTTCCATTTTGGCTTAAAAGTACCATTGATGATGGTGATGGTATCATAAAAAAACATGTTATTATCAAGATTAAAAGGATTCCATGGCTCTGTCATTTGCCTGCTAGATTTAAAATAGCTTGTCTGCTAAGGTGATAAAGTGAATTTCATGTAATTTCTAAATAAAAATGATTCATCTTGTGGAAAGAATTGATGTCAATGTTATTGCAATCTGCCAATGCATTTTTTTAATATTTAAAAATCTTTAATCTTTAGAAGTCAATTTCTGTCTATGGCTGGGAAAATGTGAGTAGTTAAGTGAACTGAATGGGCAGCTTCTCACGTCATTAGATTATATTTCAATGACAAACATCCATGTGTTCATTTCATTAGTTCATGGTTTTATCACAATTTCAATAATGCCCTGAATATAAACTTTGAACCCCTTGTTACCAATGAACCACCTGGCCAGTGGAAACAAGGCAGTTCATCCAGAGGCCAGGTAGTTTCACATCAAAGCTCTACAGCAGGTGTTCCGCTTTCCAGGAACTTTTTTGTTTTATCAGTGTTGCACACAATTCACCCATTTCAGAGGGTGTATTTCATTGGGCTTCAAATGGTGATTGTAAAACTTCATGGAAAGAAATCATATTTAACCTGGCTTTAACCAAGATAGAGAACTGACTCTGTAATGACAGTAACACAGTAGCATCAGCATGTGTCACGATGTCTGTCTCAGTAGTTTTCATTTAACTCACTCTGCCCCTCTGTCGCTGTCTCCAGTCACTTCTCCATTCCCCAGGCCCCTGCACTGCCGTAATACATCCATCAACCAGATGCTCTCACACATTCCCAGCTGTCACAGTCACCTGACTATCTCATTCACCTGCTCACCTGTTTTCACTTTCCCTTATCAGCCCCTGCAGTAAGTAACTGGCCAATTTCCTCTCATTGCCTGCCAGATTGTCAATGTTGCTTTGCTTCTTGCTTTCCAGCCATTTGAACATAAACCTGTTCCTGAACCTGTTCCTGTACCTGAACCTGAACCTGTTCATGTACCTGAACCTGTTCCTGTTCCTGTACCTGAACCTGTTCCTCAACCTGAACCTGTTCCTGCACCTGTTCCTGTTCCTGTTCCTGTACTTGAACCTGAACCTGACTCTGTTCATTTACCTGAACCTGAATCTGAATCTGAACCTGTTCCTGTACCTGAACCCTTTACCCTAACATCTGGAACCCGTACCTGCCTGTAAGCATATGTGCCCTCATCTTATCAATAAATCCCTTAACTGGTAATGTCTGCATGTTTGCATTTAGGAACTTTCCCTTTGTTGCCTCACACTCACCTGCCTGACAGAACAATCTGACCAGAAATGGACCTAGCACTTCTATATTCTATGGATGGAAAACACAAGGTTATACATGTTGTATATTATATATTTGTTTCTTCTCTTCCTTAGGTGAGCTTCCTTGTAATTTATAAGCCCCTAAGGGTGTTCTTAATCTTACCTGCACAATCTTTATTTTGCATTACTTTATTTTCCTGTGTTACTATTGTCTTGATTTTATTGTGCAAAATAAACAAATTCAAATGTAAAAGGTGACCTATGCAACAGGATGCAGCTCTGTCACTGGCTCCCCAGCTAGTGTCTTCCGAGCCTTGATGAGTAAAGTTTATTTACCTGGATTGACAGAGAAATTTACTATCAATCCAGCCTCTCTGTCTGCTGGTGTTGGGCTTGCCAGCCTCCAGCCTGCCTGCCTGCCTCCCGTCAGCTAGCCTTGTGATCCTAACTGGTCGGGATTGTTAGCCTTCAGCCCGCCTACCCGGCTAGCCTGCTGCCCGCCTGCCTACCTTGTTCCTGGATTTCCTGAACCCTATGATCCTTCAATGGAGCAGGAGGAGTCTCAAGAAGACAGCATGGTCTGCCTTCTTTGGCATTTCAGCAGGCCATAGCTACAGGGCCTCCACTGCCTATCACTGTGACTGACCACCATCCAGAACCCACTGCAACCTCCTTTGCCCATCAGCGGGCATTGTGCTCTAATATATTAGACTTTGTTAAAAGTAACTATATACTAAGGGTTATTCAAATAATTCAAATTATTGTAAAGTTATGACATAATTTAATTAGCTAACAGCAATGGAAAAAAAATATTATATACATTTTAATATATGTTTTGCACTGATGGTTGTACTTGTACTTGTACTCTATCAGTTTATCCTTGTTGGATTAGCATTACTACCATTGGTACCCTATATTAGCCAATACATGGTGTGTCTGACATTCCACTAAAACAAAAACCCAATTATTGGACAGAAATAGAACTGTTTGTAGACATACCGATATCCTCCGTATAGACTTGAACTCCAGGAAGGTGAGATGCTCAGCCAGCTCCATGGGCTCCAGGTGGTCAAACAGCAGAGATGCCTTGCCTTTCTTTGCCTGCTTCTTGCGCTGGGTCAACTTACGCATCCAGTCATATGATGGTCTACAAGAACAACAATTTATTTAAAAAAACAAAAATTCAAGATTATTTTTAGGGCGTTTTTAGGCCTTTATTCGACAGGACAGCTGAAGACATGAAAGGGGAGAGAGAGGGGGAATGACATGCAGCAAAGGGCCGCAGGTCGGAGTCAAACCCAGGCCCGCTGCGTTGAGGTGTAAACATCTATATATAGGCGCCCGCTCTACCAACGGAGCTATCCGGGCGCCCCAAGAAGAACAATTTAAAAACAATAAGCATACTCAATCTAGAAAATATGTCACAGTGATAGAAATTCTAAAAGTTGTAGCTAACAGACTACAAGCTGAAGAATCACCAGTATGGTCCTTTATGGTCTTAGATAGTTTGAGCTATGTCTGTGAAGGTTTTCAGTCCTGTTGGTCCTTCGTTATGTAGCCGCTGCAAAACAAGGACAACTTTGCTTATGTATTCCTAAATAGGTTTTACCACTCAATCACAAGGGTTTGTCATTTAGATATTTAGGACCAGGACTTCGGTTTAGAGTTATGATTGGAATTGGATTAGTTTTACTTTACAGTAAAGACTAGATTGTTGTACTTGATAATACTGATCAGCTCAAAAGTTTCAACAAATGTATCTGTATGTTCATGGTGTCTTACATGGTGGAGATGTCGAGGAGCTTGAAATGCTCGTCACAGCCGAGCTGAGCAGCCACATCTCTGAACTCCTCTGTCATCCGGATCAGACCCAGGTCCAGGTTGAACTCTGCAGGGAATGTCACAATCCAGTACCTGAACACACACACATAGATTTCAGCAGCAAATATTTTGAAAGTAAAAGGATGGTACCATGATGAACCTGTGCCACAATGGAAACCATCCCATTTTAGCTCCAAAAAACTGTCCATTGTTGGTTAACAATGACACTTGTGACCTGTTGACATGTGAGTCACTTGTGATGCCTCTAGACATTATGTCACATTTAAAATGTTGAATTGTGGACTGTTCCCACCCCTTGTGACATGGTTCTAGAGCAGTGTTGTGCTTAAATCAGTCACTGGTTAGAATCAAGATAAAAACAAAAGTTAATGTTCATTGTCAAATTTTTATATAATTAATTTAACCATACGGGCAATGTGTATTGTGAAGATGCAACCTAACTGTGGCCTCTGATTTTCAAGAGCGTAACCTTGAAAATAGAAACTATAATTGTATGCCACACTGCAAGTTTTGGGTGAATAACTACAGTAAATGTATAACATGAGGTGAAATTAGAATTAGGTAGCCTTAGCCTTTCTGCTGTCTTGGTTTTGGATTTCCCAGAGGCAGAAAAATGCAAAGTGAAAAATGTTAATGTGTTGCAATGGATGACTGTGTATGTAGCACCTTACCTCATTAAATAACAAATCTTAAGCCTGGTTCTCTGGCAGCCATCACCTTTGCAGTCACGGTACGTGGAATTCAATTAAGGATTTTCTCCAAGATTTGACAAACTAATACATTGCAATGTATGATAAATCAACACATTAAAGAGATAATTAATCACACTTTAAGGATTCATTTGCTACTATCTGTAACCTACAAACAAACCTGAAGCTTGCCTCTTGCCTCTTTCATGATCTCTTTAGCTGACAGTGCAGCTGATACTGTATAAAACAGTGTTTATCAACGGGGGCGTTCAGAAGATGACAGGGGGCGCTGGAAGCAATATTTTGGAAAGGGGGGCGTTGAGGTGCCGTTGGGGGGCGTTGGTTTGAAAGCTAGTTTATACCAAAGATTCACAATAACAATACATGTTTAAATTTTAAACTACTAAAACAGTGGTCTGCAACATTAAAACCTGCCAGTTCATGGCACTGCAACTGGACAAGACAATGGATCATAACTCTTCTTCTCTTCTGTGCTTCTGTTAGCTTTGTTTGGCGCAGCTCTGCGCTGCCTTCATGGAAACAGGACGTCAGAGCATCGTCTTAAATGAGCGCCATACTTCATCGTGAAGCTGCGTTCAGATAAATAAAAAATAAATGCAATCACCGCAGTCTTGTTATGTTCTTTAACCCCCCCAATGTAGCAAAAGTAGACTTTATATTTCACAGTAACAGTTT
Source organism: Sander vitreus (assembly GCF_031162955.1). Lineage (NCBI taxonomy): Eukaryota > Metazoa > Chordata > Actinopteri > Perciformes > Percidae > Sander > Sander vitreus. The sequence goes on along the minus strand of NC_135872.1, from coordinate 6,303,845 downwards.
TTCATAAGATCTTTTATACAACACAACGTTTCCTACTGCACCTGAAGGCAGCTTCATTTCACGGAGAAAGAGAGAAAGAAAAGAGACGAGCGACAGACATCGACTGTGCTTTGTTGTTTGTCAAACATTTAGCTGTTCCTCAAACCCCCGGGCAGTGCAGGGCTTGTGTTCGGTGTTTTAAAACTTTCTTGTGAAAGCGATAGAGGCAGTGATGTTACCGTTTACTGTACAGGATTCTCACACCTCCACAAAATGCATGTGGGGTTGCGTTTCTCCAAACGTTTTCTTTTCTGCTATTTACTCGCAAGACATGGATAGCAAACCTATACTCTTCTAAGCATTAACAAAGGGCTCTCACTAACTTTCAAAGGTTGTAAACTTATTTCCATTCAGAAGTAAATCCTTCTGCTTTTCCCCTTGATAAGTGCCAGCTTGTTTTCCATTGGAACAATTCGATTATAGATTTAGATTTGAATGAAAAATAGATTTGAATGTTAAATTGCTAGCTGTTTCTGATTGGCTACTGTTACTGTCTGTAATATCTAATTAAAGTTTGAATGTTACATATCTAGTCATTCTGATTGGCTGCTGTTACCTAATTTAAATTGAATGTCAAATGGTTGCATTTTTTTAAACACCTGTAGATATCATTTCTATATTGACATGGCTTTTTTGATACCTTGCAAACTAATAAATATGTTGTTTGTCATTCAATGATATGATTTTTTGAGTATTTGTGATAATAATAGTAACAACAATAATAGGCCAAATATTAGGGCATAATCATTAATATTCGGGGCAACTATCCTACATCTTATTTGATGGGGGGCGGTTGGGACCTGGATAATGGATAGGGGGACGCTGGCACAAAAAAGGCATTTCCTAAGCTATTGCTAATCTAATTGGACATTAATGTCAGTTCTCACCTCAGATATCAGAGTTATGTGTGACAACATGCAAGAGAGAAAGTTGTCAGCCAAGGTTTCTCACAGTGTGTCCAAGACAACCCATCAATAACACACACTTAAAACAATGATTGGCCAGGTGTTTGGAGGTGAGAGGTCACTTTTTGTGTGTTTCAAGTACATCATCAAGAATGCTGTTGAGGATTTGTATGATTCATTGCGTCTTACCCCTCTCTATAGCAATGTTTACATATGAACCCTGGACAATGTAGCACAAAGCAGGAGATTATCCATCTCAGACGCGTAACTAACTGGAAACACTCTAAATAGTATACTAATACTGTTTAGTTTAGGCGAGGGGTGTCGCCTGTATAGAGTGTACAGCAGGCAGGACATGATGCAGATTATATCGTACACTACTACAACCATAGACACTTCATAATTTGGGCATAAACAACCAGGTCTCTCCTGGTCTTTGAATTTGTCTAACAATTTTGGCATCAGCCATTAAAGACAGAACTTCCCAAATATCGTTGTCTCGTCTCAGTAAAACATTTTCATTGCCATCTTCATGTAACTCTCGTTTCTTCTTCACCTTCAGATTTATTTATTTTTTTCGGTTTTGCACAAGCTGATAGAAACGTCATCAACATGGCCACTTGCTTGCTGTGAATTCTAACACTTTGGGCTAAATTGGAGATTGCACAGATTTTGTACAGAGGAGCTGGCAGGGTAAAGACCGTGTGATGTCTGATCCAACTGATTCAGAGTTCTACGTTCTCACATGCAGCTCTACAAGGTTATGTCTAGATGTCTAATTTCTAATTTCAGGTTTGCAGTGCAGTTTGAAGGGGGATAATGGGAGGGATTTGTAGCACCTAGAGAAAACACATGCTACTTGGGGAGAACACGCAAGTTCATGCAGCACTTTTGATACATCAAGCTTTGGCAAAAGTTCAATAAAGAAGCACTTTTCTCTTCTCCTTCGTCCCTCCATGGGTAGATTGTTACTATTTCTTCTTGCTGTGATATTCTCTGTCCCTATCATGCACACATTTGAGACTGTCATTTCATGAATTTCCCCAAAGACTGGCAAAGCCCGCTATAGCCAACTACGATGGCAGCAAATAAGGAAGTGGGGGAAATGAGAAAATCATCATTGGACTGGACAATGACAACAGAACTTAGTGGTAATTTTTACCTTGATCTTTCCTTAGCCTTAACATGTACAAATTGAAACCAAAACCATGATGTTTCCTTAAACCTAACTAGGCCGTTTTTGTCTAAACCTAACCAAGCCTTGTATGTATTCCAAGTCTTGATTTAGAAATCTCTCCCTCGCTGCAACTGACAACTATAAACTTTATGCAAAAAATTGCGAGATGATGTCACTAAAATGCGAATCAGTGTATGATGTAGTATGCACCTAAGCGCTCTAAAAACCCAGGGAAATACCTGAATACGGCTCATTTAACATTACCACGTACTTCCAAAGTAAGGGAAAAAGTGAGTTCATTGAAATTAAATGAAAAATCAGTCAATCTTGGTTTTAAGATGTAAGTTGATTTCATGTGCCGTGAGAAATAATGTATCTAAGGCATCACTTTACAGTAGTACATATCTTCAGCAAGGTGAAATAAGATAGCCAGCAGTGTTTCAACCAACTGTAACTGGGTTTAGCAGTAGTTCCTACAGGCTTTCTGCCAGATGGGATATATCATCAGTAGTTTTCCCGCCAGTTCTGAGGATGTGATGTACCAGCGATGCATCAGCAGCAGGCTGCGAGGGAGCAAGTTGGCCTGCAGCTCCCCACTGTCATCTAGGAAGAGAAGGGAGTAACACAATGTCATTACATTTTAACTTTACCAAACAGGCACTACATTAATGTTTATATTGGAAGTCTAGTCATGTTGTAATCCTAAAGGATAATTATGTTGTATTTTCAACTAATCAAATAAATAGACCCAAAGCAAAAACAGAGCTGTAAGCCCCTATCACACCCCTGTGATTAAATGCAAATTCTTTAAAAATATGCAACATGTAAGCATAACATTACATAAATTGTTACAGGTATTAAAAGCAGATTTTGACCCAGGCCCCCTCTATAATAGGGTCTTGAGATTAGGTACACATGCAATGGTCACCAATAACCCCTTCCGTTTTAGTTCATAGTAATAATTTAATCAAAGGACCCACAGTGAGCCCCAGGTCAGGTAAGTCATCCAGCCTTGCTTGCAATTCATTCACATGTCGCTTACCAAATGCATGAATGCATTCATTTAAGAGAGCATCCAGAGATGCTGCCTTCCCCAGTGTGGACGATCCCATAGTGCCCAGCTGGAGGAAGGACGGGGTCAACACTTCCTGCTCACTGCTATGGACCAATCAGGGTTTTTTCTGGAGCAAGAGAGAGACAGTCCTTAGTATAGATGTTATATATAATAATATGAAAATAAATGCATTGGGCTAGTTTGGTGATCATGTGAAGTCGAATTTCCTCATACATTGTTTATAATTAATTAAATAGCTTAAAGCAGTCTATTGCCGATAGGCATGTTTCTATAATGTAATCCAGTTTAGCCTCAAAGCAATGCTAATCTGTATGGAATCTTTATTTGTCTCCTTTACAAACAGGTAAGGGCAGCCAATTTTGCCGGGGCTTCAGCCCCGAATGTTTTGAGTATAGCCCCGAATGTATTTTGAAAAGTTGACTGACAAGTAAAATCGGACAATAGCCTATGTAAACATGCCTGATCGCCTGGCCAATCATACCGGACGCTTATTTCTCCATGCCTGTCACAAAGCGATCCCTCCTCTCGGCTCTTTTTCTCTCTCTCTCTCTCGCTCTCTCTCTCTCTCTCTCTCTCTCTCTGATAGAAAGAGACAGGATGAGTGGGGAAAACTGTGGTAATTGTAGCCTATATATGGCTGTGTGTGTGTGTGTGTGTGTGTGTGTGTGTCTCTGTCTCTCTCTCTCTGTCCGTCCGTCGTTCTCTGCCTCCGTGTGCCTGATCGTGTGTCTCACTTTGAGAAGTCAAGACTAACAAAATTACCATGAACCTACAGTGAGACCTTGCCCGCTCAACACGGGTAGGAGAGACTAGACCGCCGCGGTGGTACTGACTCATCGAAGATCCAGCAGATCAGATAAGCAAAGCCCATGACGTGTTGTCGCCATAGCGACTGCAAGCAACGGTGTTTAGACTGTGTTGAAAGCACAATTTTTCAAGCTGAAGCGAAGAAGCGCTCTACCATTAAGCTACATTCAAATTAAAGTGGTGTGAGAAGTGGTTCAACTTAGAAATTGCAACTAAGGACTCCTCTCTATTAACCTTGCATTACAGAGCTTAGCCTACATGTTTTGGGGATGAATCTAATGTGCTGGTGTTTCTGGTTGTTACATACTACAAGGTGTAAAGGGGAATCTAACTCCATAAGGGAGTAAATATGTTTTGAGTATAAGGTGAAAGAAAAGGATAACATAAGTTTAAGTATGACTCCTCCAAATCACAGAGAACACAGATGGGATGAGATATATTTTGAATGTGCACAAAGTTTTGAACATGAGCAGAAATCCTGCTCGAACACATCTGAAATATTACGGTCCAGGGGTTTATTAAGTCATTAAAATGAATTAATGTATCATTGAGGTGAATAATTGTCATATGCACAGGAGGAGGTTACTTCCTCAACAAGAGATGCAAAAGAGGAGGGAAGAGTAAATGATGCCTAGGCTACATGTGTGCTGACGTGTGAAAAGTCGATCCAAAGGAGAATAAATAGTTGAAAGCAATACAGAATACCTGAGAGCCTTATTGCAATATATTCCATTATGTTTTTATATTTGGATTGTAATCTATGTTTCCCTTCACATAAAGATATTTCCAGCAGAAAAAGGTAGAAATAGGTGCATAAAAATTCACCTCAATGCAGGAAATGAAGCTAAAATGAAAAAGCCATTTGCTGTTTTGCATGCATTTAGTTCAATTAAATGAACCTCCTCAAGTCCTAGAAATGCCCCTGGGTAAGGGAGGCAGTCTTTACTGTTGACTACAAAAGGGATCTGTGTCAACAGCAACCTTGGGAAAATAGTCTGTAATATCCTAAACTTCAGGATTCTACCTTTATTCAAGAAAAAAAGTAAATGTAAAATTTGGTCATCTTTCAAATTACTGAGCCTCCAATCATATTAGACCCTTAATTGCTTTAATTAACACAGATGTCCACCAAAAAAGGAGGGAAAATACAGTGGGGAGAACAAGTTGATACACTGCCGTGCAGGTTTTCCTACTTGTAGAGCATTTAGAAGTCTGTAATTTTTATCATAGGTACTCTTCAATTGTGAGAGACGGAATCTAAAACAAAAATCCAGAAAATCACATTGTATGATTTTTTAAATAATTAATTTGCATTTTATTGCATGACATAAGTATTTGATCACCTACCAACCAGTAAGAATTCCGGCTCTCACAGACCTGTTAGTTTTTTTTTAAGAAGCCCTCCTGTTCTCCACTCATTACCTGTATTAACTGCACCTGTTTGAACTCGTTACCTGTATAAAAGACACCTGTCCACACACTCAAACAGACTCCAACCTCTCCACAATGGCCAAGACCAGAGAGCTGTGTAAGGACATCAGGGATAAAATTGTAGACCTGCACAAGGCTGGGATGGGCTACAGGACAATAGGCAAGCAGCTTGGTGAGAAGGCAACAACTGTTGGCGCAATTATTAGAAAATGGAAAAAGTTCAAGATGACGGTAAATCTCCCTTGGTCTGGGGCTCCATGCAAGATCTCACCTTGTGGGGCATCAATGATCATGAGGAAGGTGAGGGATCAGCCCAGAACTACGCGGCAGGACCTGGTCAATGACCTGAAGAGAGCTGGGACCACAGTCTCAAAGAAAACCATTAGTAGCACACTAAAAATTAGATTAAAATCCTGCAGCGCACGCAAGGTCCCCCTGCTCAAGCCAGTGAATGTCCAGGCTCATCTGAAGTTTGCCAATGACCATCTGGATGATCTGGAGGAGGAATGGGAGTAGGTCATGTGTTTTTGGTCTAAACTCCACTCACCGTGTTTGGAGGAAGAAGAAGGATGAGTACAACCACAAGAACACCATCCCAACCGTGAAGCATGGAGGTGGAAACATTATTCTTTGGGGATGCTTTTCTGCAAAGGGGACAGGACAACTGCGCCGTATTGAGGGGAGGATGGATGGAGCCATGTATCGCGAGATCTTGGCCAACAACCTCCTTCCCTCATAAGAGCATTGAAGATGGGTCGTGGCTGGGTCTTCCAGCATGACAACGACCCGAAACACACAGCCAGGGAAACTAAGGAGTGGCTCCGTAAGAAGCATCTCAAGATCCTGGAGTGGCCTAGCCAGTCTCCAGACCTGAACCCAATAGAAAATCTTTGGACGGAGCTGAAAGTCCCGAAACCTGAAGGATCTGGAGAAGGTCTGTATGGAGGAGTGGCCCAAAATCCCTGCTGCAGTGTGTGCAAATCTGGTCAAGAACTACAGGAAACGTATGATTTTTGCAAACAAAGGTTTCTGTACCAAATATTAAGTTCTGCTTTTCTGATGTATCAAATACTTATGTCATGCAATAAAATGCAAATTAATTACTTAAAAATCATACAATGTGATTTTCTGGATTTTTGTTTTAGATTCCGTCACTCACAGTTGAAGTGTACCTATGATAAAAATTACAGACCTCTACATGCTTTGTAAGTGGGAAAACCTGCAAAATTGGCAGTTTATCAAATACTTGTTCTCCCCACTGTATCTGCTTGTTTCATTAACTTTAAATAAGCCTTTGACTCAATTTGGCATGAAGGACTTTTCTTCAAAATCCCTCAAAGTGTACAAGCACGACCAATGTGCTGTGAAAACTAATAATGAAAGAACAGCATAGTTTACTCAAGGATGTGGTGTGAAGCAAGGTTGCTGTTTAATTCCTGCATTATTCAACCTGTACATAAATGAACTTGCAGACCAGCTGGATGGATGTATATGTATATAGATGTGTATGTATATATATATTAGGGCTGTCAATCGATTAAAAAATGTAATCTAATTAATTACATACTCTGTGATTAATTATTCGAAATTAATCGCATACATAATTAACGGTGTCTGAACCGATACTTTTTAAGAAAGTAAAAAAAGAAAAAGAAAAAAAAAGGGTACTAAACAACGGTTGGTAACATTAAAGAACGGCTTGTTTATTGCTAAGGTCATATGGTCAAAATTCACTGACTTAATAATAATGTATAACAATAACAATAACTTATTTCACTAGTAAATTGCTGTTGAACGACAAAAACAACCACCAGATGGGTAATGGACATTTACAATAACTTCAAATGCACCACGAGGCTGTAGTTTACCAGTTTCATTGAACTGAACATCCGGCGGCAGCTCTAGATTGTTATATCCCGGTGTTGAATCCTCTACAGTAAAACACAGTCACACTTTACACCGTTTAGCGTTAGCTGTCAGCATTTAACCCTGTTTAATCCAGCTACTAGCTAGTGGTAGGCTAACGTTAGCTGCTGTCGAGTATAGTGTTAACTAGTGTCACGTGCAGCAGTGTTTGTGTTGCCTGTATCGTCTTCAGAGCATCAGAGAGAAGCGCAGACATATCAGGGGCACCAGATTTTGGTAGCCAGGGTTGGCAGGAAGAAGATTTTTACAAGTAAATGTTCCAATTAATGATCCAGGCAGCACATTCTCGTCTCCCTCCTTCATTTTACAGTCCAATGGTGGCTAGAACGGCTCCGGGTCAAACCTCAATATGGAATGGATCAATAAAAGTTATTTCTTTTTTTTATTTTGACAGCCCTAATATATATATATATATATATATATATATATATATATATATATATATATATATATATATATATATATATATATATATATTGTCACACTGAATGCTTGCTCTTGGGGGAATTACTGGAATTGTTGGGTCTTTGTAAATATATATAAAATGGAATGGTCTAGACCTACTCCATCTGTAAACTGTCTCGAGATAACTCGTTATGATTTGATACTATAAATAAAATTGAATTGACTATATATATATATATATATATTAGGGCTGTCAATCGATTAAAATTTATTTATTTTTTTCTCTTCTTTTTCTTTTTCATGTTTATCCGCGGTGTAGTCGGAAGAGATGCGTTTTTAGCCTTCAGCAGAAGATGCGTAGGCTTTCGGCCATCCTGACGTCAATAGGGAGCTCATTCCACCATTTGCGAGCCAGGACAGCAAACAGTCGGGATTTCGTTGAGTGATTAGTTCTCCCCCGCTGTGAGGGGGCAGCAAGCAGGTTGGCTGATGCAGAGTGGAGTGGGTGGGTTGGGTATAGGGTTTGATCATGTCCTGGATGTATGCTGGGGCTGATCCGTTTGTGGCCCTGTATGCAAGTACTAGTGTCTTGAAGTAGATGCGGGCAGCAATTGGTAAGCTGTGAAGAGAGCAGCCTCTTCACAGAACTTAGATACCTGCTGTATGCAGATTACCTGATTTTGTTGTCTTCATCCAGAGATGGTCTTCAATATAACCTGTACATCCTGGAACAATACTGCCATAACTGGGCCTTAGAGGTCAATTTTTACGAAAACTCAAATCGTGACCATTCCAAGGCTTCTTGAAACCAAATACTATTTTACTTTGAATCAGGCATGTAATAAGTAATGGGCCAGGTCGACACACACTTCACTCACTGGCCCATCCAGCCATGTTTGATTTTGTTATGAAAAATTTATGTAAAAAAAGTAATAGTAGCATAACTATTTGATGTGTCTTCTCTTTTGATTAAAACAAAACTGTTAAAATAATTAGGAAGCCTCCGGAATGTAGTTGGTTCCTATGGTTACAACAGGCTGACTCTCGGGGCTGTCTCCAGCAGCTAGCTAGCTAGCTAGCTGGCTTTTCAGACAATGTACTGTTAAAAGTTACCGGGACAACAAGGGCTTCTCTTTAAAGTGGTTGGGCAGTTTTCTTGGTTGGAATACAGTGTATATAAGGAACAGTTTTCTGCAGCATGTGCAGAAATTTACCCAGCCAAGCTGACAGCCCATCAGCGAGGGAGGAGCTTGTTTGAGTGGCGGCCCTCACAGGTAACATTTGGTAAAACGTGTTTCGTGCTTCTTGTGTTATTATTAAAGTAGTAATCTTCCTCTTTAGTAAGAAATCTTGAACGCTGATGACGGCTTCTGAAATGCAGTCGTTTAAAATAATCTGTCAGTGCTGGAGTTTTTGTTGTTTTTGTTTTCTTTGATCCTGTCACTGCCGTGCAGTCAATAAACTGTCTAAGATGGCGCTGTGTAGGCTACTTTCCATTATATCTTTCTTAATTCAAACAATGCTTGGCTGGAAGTTTTTATTCTTTGATCTTTGATGAACTGCTGATTTAACTGCTGGTAGAGCATTTGTTGCTCGTGATCTGACCATAGCCCTGAAGCAACAATGCTGTAATAAATGCACAAGGGATTTGTGACATGTGCAATTTCTGTCTGATGTATGCTATGTCATACAGAATGTTAACACGTTCTCAGCTCTTTGGGTTTATGTTTAACAGTGCTGTGCACTGTAGAGTTAATGCTTCAAATTAGCCTGAAAAGGCTATAATAGACAGGTTGTTGTCTACTGTTGTGTACAGCCTTCATAGACCAAGCTTTGTTGTATAGAAAGTGTTTTGCTGTTATTGCCGTTGTAATGCAGTAAGCCTATGATGGAAAGTAAAATTGTTGCTGTTCTTTTTAGTTTGTCTATTTTGTCCTTTTTGCTACTTCTAACTTCTAATGTCTTTTTTTCTGGGAAAAGGTGGCCAACTTAGTTTTGTACTGGCCCACCAAAATACAATTTCTGCCTACGACACTGCTTTGAATAGCATCCAAATAAACACAAAAACTATACTGACCATATCTGCATTAGGGAGTTTCAATAAAAAAATTCACCCAAAGAAAAAGCATGCAGGGCAGTGTAGGCAATAAAAACCAAGCTGTTCAACTTTACAATGAAATGCGTGTATCATTCAATTAGAATCTGGACAAAAATATTTGATAGTGTAAATGTCTCAATAGCTCTATATGGAAGTGAGATTTGGGGCCCCCTCGGTACATTGGAGCATGACTCCTGGGACCAACACCCAATAGAGGCCCTCCACACTGACTTCTGTCGAAGAATTCTAAATTTTCAAAGGAAAACGCCAAATAACACCTGTCAAGCAGAACTGGAACGTTTTCCCATAACTGCTAAACATACAGAAACAAGCTATAACATTTTGGACAGTTCTTTATTCAAGTCAAAAAGACACTTTAATGCACTTAAAACACAGAGCTAAATCCTGAAAACAGTTCCCTCAGTCAGCTGAAGCTAACTAACCACGGCTTCCATCAGCAGAGATTCAAACTAACAGAACAAAACACATCATGAATCAGTAAAGAGATCAATATTTACAACATTGGAAAAAATCAAACAAAAACAAACGAGAATTAAAAGCTGCAAGCAGCGCTGGATGGGCCCTCGCTCCCCTGCGCATGTCGGGGTTACTGGCGGACGCCGCTCCTTGTGGCCATGCATTTACACAAGCGTCAGACACTGCAAACTGTCACCAATGAAAAAGGAAATCTCTGCTGAGTTCAATGATATCTCACACAATAGTCCACATCATACCTAGCATAAGTTATGAAACTGGGCTGTTTCTAAAGCATAGCGGGTGGGCCAAACATGACCAATGAAAAGGGAACTCTCTGCTGAGTTCAGTGATACCTAACACAAGACTCTACCTTAAACGGTTTAAAAGTTATGAAAGGGGCATGGCCTGAGTACATGGGCGTGGTTAAAGTATAGGGGGTGGCTCAGTATCACATGTAGACCACAAATTATAAGTTTCATGTAAATCGGATGATGTTTGTCATATAAGGCTGATTTCCTGTTGCCAGCGGGGGGCGCTATGACGGAAAGTCAATTTTGGCCTGTAGATGTCCTCAGGCCTGGACCTTTGTCAATCATGACAAATTTTGCGCAGAATGGACAATGTACATTCAAATTAAAACAACTTCCTCGTTCATCGCTAAACACTCAAAAAGGCCGCCATGCCACGCCCACACCGTTTGACCAAAAGTCTTGATTCCATAATTAATAATAACTTTTCATCATTGAGGTGTTGAGATGGTACAGACCAAATCTGAAGCCGATCGGATGACATCTCTAGGAGGAATTCGTTAAAGTATCACACCTTGACTTTTAGGCCTAATTCCTGTTACCACTAGGGGGCGCTATGACTTTGAGTCAATATCGGCCTATACATGTCCTGGGTTGGAGTATTATGAATTCTGAAAAATTTCATACAAATTGGTCAATGTACACTTGAGTCACACCCACTTATTGTTTCGATGGCGAAACACACAAAATGGCCGCCCCGCTATTACGAAAAGTCTTGCTTTTAATAACTTTTCATCTTCAAGGTCTTAAGATGGCACAGACCAAATTTGAAGTCGATTAGATGAAAAGACTTCCTGTTGAATTTAGGGAGTGAGTTTGTATGTCTTAACATGATATGTGTACTAATTTCCATTACTCTACGTCAGGGCTATTCATTTGGCGACAATGCAGAGCGTGCTAGTTGTAGCCTAGATTACTATCAATATGTCTTTCTCAACACTGAAACGTAAAATTGACAATGAAAACCATCAGTTTAAGCCTGCCTGGACTGACAAATACTTTATTTTGCCACCACATCCAAACACCAAACCAATGTGTTTAATTTGTAATGAGTGTGTTGCAGTACTTAAAGATTACAATGTGTAGAGGCACCACGTTGAGAAACACCAGACTTTCCGTAACAATTTTCCAGAGGGATCTCAAGAGAGGGCTGCAAAAGTGTAGAGTTTGATTGCATCTTACAACCGGAGCAGTACTACCATGGTGCGGTCATTCACAGCCCAAGAGAGAGCTACTGCAGCATCCCTTCGTGTTTCCTGGATATTGGCAAAAAAGAAAAGGCCATTCACAGACTCTGAAACCATGAAGGACTGTATGCTGGCCGTCGTGGATGAGGTGATAAATGACGATAACATTAAAACAAGCCTGGCATCTGCTATAAAAAACTTACCCCTGTCAGATACTTCCAACATTCGTAGGGTTGAAATTCTTGCTGCAAGCCTCCAACACCGCATATACCGCATGCTGCTGTCAGAAATGTCTGCTGAGCACCAGAACCTGCGTTTGCATAATGACGTGAGGTGGCTGTCCAAATGCAAAGCACTGGAGCATTTATGTGGTCTCAGAGAGGAGATCATAACTTTCCTCCTCCACAGCAGTAGCAGCAAGCAAAAACAGAAAAGGCAGAAACACACTTGAATCGCATACTGGACAACAACATCATAGCCGATGCCTGCTTTCTGAGCGACATATTCAAACACCTGAATGATCTCAATTTGGGACTACAAGGCAGAGACAAAACTGTCATCGACCTTTTGATAAATAAAAATAAGAATAATCCTAAATTTCAAGAGGGCCTTCACTGACGATGTCGGTGCCCCGGGGCCCTCTGCCACCGCCTCAACCTCCGTCGCTTCCGGTGCCAGACCTCGTTTACCCTCCAGTCCATAGTAGGCAAGCCCCTGGACCAACATTTGTTCCACTATCTAGCTGGACCTGTTAAGCTGCAAGTTGGTTGGTTACATACTGAAGAAATCACTTTCCTGGTTCTAGAACACTCCACCACTGATGTCATCCTGGGTTGCCCCTGGCTGTTGCATCACTCGCCCACCATCGACTGGAGCTCGGGTAACATCCTGAAGTGGGGAACAGACTGTTTTCCACATTGTTTCCCTGACCTACCTCTTACTCGTCCACAACCCCTCCCTCCACCCGTGGCACTCTTCACACTTCGGTGGAAAGCCCAAAAAGCAACAGCCCGGTAGAGATCCCCCCCGGACTACCTCCACTTCAGTGATGTGTTTTGCCCGCAACAAGCTGCCAGGTTGCCTCCTCACCACCCATCGGACTGTGCCATTGATCTCCTACCAAGTGAGCTAATGCCCAAGGGCAAGATTTACCCTCTTTCTCTTCCCAAACAGAAGGCCATGGAGGAGTACATCAAGGAGGCCCTAAACCAAGGCCACATCAGACCATCTACCTCCCTTGCTGCTTCAAGCTTCTTTTTCGTGGCCAAGAAGGATGGCGGTTTCAGACCCTGTATTGACTACCGTGCACTCAACAAGATCACCGTCAAATACAGGTACACTCTTCCCCTTGTCCCATCCTCCCTAGAGCTTCTGCGAGGTGCACAGATTTTCTCAAAACGATTTTCTCGTTCGGATCCAGAAGGGGGACGGGTGGAAGACTGCCTTTGTTACCCCTACTGGCCACTATGAGTATCTGGTGATGCCATACGGATTAGCTAATGCCCCCTCTGTATTCCAGGCATTTATGAATGAGATATTCCGAGAGTACCTCCACCGTTTTGTGTTAATCTACATCGATGATATTTTTATATATTCCAGTAATATGGCCGACCATCTCCACCACGTAGCCTTGGTCCTCCAGAAGCTCTGCGAATACAATCTCTATCTCAAAGCTGAAAAGTGCTCCTTCCATCTGTCTCAAGTCCAGTTCCTCGGATACAACATCAGCCACAACCACATCAGTATGGATGAGGGGAAGGTAGCGGCGGTGCACTCCTGGCCAACACCCACAACCATAAAAGAACTCCAACGCTTCCTTGGTTTTGCCAATTTTTACCGCCGCTTTATATCTATCTCACTTCCCCTCTCACCTCCCTCCTCAGAGGTAAACCCAAGACCCTCTCCTGGAACAAAACCGCCACCCAAGCCTTCAAGGACTTGAAGAAAGCCTTCACCACAGCTCCAGTCCTCACACATCCTGACCCGGATAAACCCTTCATCGTTGAGGTGGATGCCTCAACCACCGGGCTCGGAGCAGTGCTTTCTCAACAGCAGGGGAAGCCCTTGAAGCTACATCCATGTGCCTTCTTCTCCAGAAAACTCTCACCAGCGGAACAGAATTATGACGTCGGCAACCGAGAGCTACTAGCCATCAAGCTAGCCTTGGAGGAGTGGCGCCACTGGTTAGAGGGGGCTAAACATCCATTCCTGGTGTTGACGGACCATCGCAACCTAGAGTACCTCCGAAAGGCAAGGCGTCTAAACCTCCGACAGGCCAGGTGGTCCCTCTTCTTTACCCGCTTCAACTTTTCCATTTCCTATCGTCTAGGGTCCAAAAAATGTGAAGGCTGATGCCCTATCCTGGCTCTACGCCCCTGAGGAGAGTTGTAATCACCCTGAGCCCATCCTGCCGCCTCATCTAATCATCAGTCCCATAGAATGGGCTCTGGATCAGGACATCGCAGAGGCCTCGGTTGCTGACCCTGCTCCGCCCAGCACCCCGGCACATCTCACTTATGTTCCCAAAGTACTCCGTCTCCAGGTAACCTCCATGGTACACTCCTCACTGGGCACTGGCCACCCCGGAACCAATCAGACTCTCTCCCTCCTTCAGAACCGGTACTGGTGGCCAGGGATGGCAAAGGAGGTCAGTCGCTTTGTTGCTGGCTGTGCCAAATACGCCATGGCAAAGACGCCACCTCCCTGCAGGCAAGCTTCTTCCGTTGCCCGTTCCAAAACGTCCATGGTCACACCTAGGAGTTGACTTCGTCACGGATCTCCCTTCATCAGAAGGTCATACATGCATCTTGGTGATCGTGGACAGATTTTCCAAATCCTGTAAACTTATTCCATTCAAAGGCATTCCTACAGCTAGTGATACCGCCCAGGCACTCTTTCACATGGTCTTCTGAAATTTTGGTATCCCAGAGGACATTGTTTCTGATCGTGGCTCCCAGTTCATCTCCAGGTTCTGGCGGGCCTTCTGCTCTGTCCTAGGTGTGACCGTGAGCCTCTCCTCGGGTTACCATCCACAGACGAATGGGCAAACGGAGAGGAAGATCCAGGAGATCGGTCGGGTCCTTCGGACCTTCTGCCAAGGTCAGCAGCACAATTGGCATCAGTTCCTGCCATGGGCCGAATACGCACAGAACTCTCTCCTGCAACCTTTTCCCGGGACGGGGGCACCATCAGAAGTGCCAGCGGTGGCCCATTGGTTCCGTCAGAGTGAAAGGGTCTGGAATGAGGCACACCGCCAGCTGCAGAGAGCCATCCGGCGCCACAAACACCATGCTGGCGAGCATCTGCGCCATCCTACATCGTCGGCCAGAAGGTGTGGCTGTCTACCAGGGACATCTGGATGCGCCTTCCCAGCAAGAAGTTAAGTCCTCGTTACATTGGTCCCTTCACCATCACTGAACTCATTAACCCAGTCACTGTTAAGCTACAACTTCCCCCACATTATAAGATCCACTCTACTTTCCATGTCTCCCTGCTCAAACCATTTGTTCCCTCTCCTACAGAGCCTGGTGCCACGGAGGAACCTCCCCCGCCGCTCCTGATCGAGGATGGCCCAGTCTACGCCGTCTGGGACATCCTGGACTCACAACGCCGAAGGGGTCGCCTCGAGTACCTAGTGGACTGGGAGGACTACGGTCCAGAGGAGCGATCCTGGGTATGCCGAGGCGACATCCTTGCTCCGACCCTGCTAACTACGTTCCACGAAGAATATCCAGATCGTCCTGCCCCTCGGGGTCAGCCTTGGCATCGGGGTCCTCGGCCATCAGGAGCAGCCCGTGGAGGGGGGGCGGGTACTGTCACACTGGCACTGGGCTCTCCCTCAGCCACGCCCACTACACAGTCTCCTCTCAATCAGTATCATCGTTCACTATCCCCAGCCTATTGGCACTCCTCACCTGTTGCCTGTTTGAACTCGTTATCCCATCTACAAGAACCCTCTCCATGGCTCAGTTGTCTGGTCTCATCACTATAAGACTCCACATGTCATTTGGACTCTCCCCTTTTTTGCAGCTGTGCCAGATCTTCCTGTGTTTATCTCCTGAGAAGTTAAGTTAAGTGTTCCTTTGAGCTTCCTAGAACTATTTTGACTTGAAGTCTCCAAAGTTTTGTGTTTTTTGGAATCCTAGTTTCCTGAGTTTTGAGCCTGTGTTTTTGACTGGAAGTTTCCTGAGTTTTCTACAACTGTTACTTTTTGTATCCCTGTCCAAGACCTTCATTAAAGATATTCGGATGGTATTCTGTGTCCTGAGTCTGAGTCTGTGACAGCATAACCCATGTGTATAGCTGTTCATTTTTTTTGTTTTTTTTTAAAACATGTTGCTGTTTGCAGGTTCTACAGAGTTCATCCTCATGCTTGCCCATCTCTGACAAATCCCAAGTCCACAGTTTCCTAGTGTTAGCCTTGTCATAATTACAGTGTGTCTGCTGTCTTTGCCCAATTTTGCATTAAAGTAACGACGACCCCTTCTTTAATTGTCCCTCTCCCTCTGCCACAGAGCTTTTACGTTGTCCTTAATGACAGGCATTCAAATATCCCAATCCATGCTGTTAAATGGTCTCTTTTCAGTGTCATTTTAGCGGCCTTGTCTGCTGTCTCATTCTCATCCAACCCAAGGTTTAGGGTTAACCCACAGAGGGGAATAGTGTGTCTTAGTGACCGTTTGAGTTATTTACTGAGAGCCTCCTCTAGCATGTGCCATCCATAATGAGTGATGGAGCGAGGGTAGTGGTAGGGTAGAATTCCATCTTGTTGCAACGTCCTGATCAAGTGATTGTTTCTTTTCAAGTGCGAGTTGCTGTTCTGTTAATTCCTTAGCTTTGGATGGACTAAGTTCAAAGTGCCCGACAACCTTGGGACATTTGGCAAAAACACTTGAATCCACTGTTTGACACACCCATGACCATTTTTTTCAGACTGTGGGCCGTGCAGGAAAGGTGTTCAGATGGAAGTAGTGGAAGTGTGCTGTGACGCCCAATTAGTTGACATTGCTCAGAGAAGAATGTTCATCCTCTATGCCCTCTCGCCTTCGTAAATATGATTCCTCTCAAGGGTTTAGGGTCTTAGGGTAGATTATAAGAGGTGTTTCCTAATGCAATTGAACACCACACTGCTGTATTGTTTTATTATTATTTAAATCTAATACTTCCAGCCTGTTTATTCAACTATTATTTGTATGAGCCCTATTTCATTTGGTGTGATAATGATTTTAAAATGATTAATACAAGCTATTTCCGTGGACTTCTCCACGCCTCTAAACTGTGTAAATGGGTGCCCTTTGCCCCCCCATTGTCCATCCCATGCCTCTGGTGAAAGGGTCAAGTACAGATAGCTGCATGGTACCAAACTACATTGACAATCTGCAACTGATGCACAAGTTTCATGTTCTGTACATACAATCCTTTTAAATGTTTTTATTTTGTAACCAATTCAATTAAAAAGTCTCCCCACACACAGGCACACGTTCCCATGCATGCATCTCTAAGTATATATTTCAGAGGACTAGAGATCTAACATCTTCAAACCCATTTTATTGTTTTTGACAATGCTGTGCCACGCAAGATCTTGACTAAAAGGTTCATAATTTAAGTCAATTCGTGAATTAATCCTGAGTACCAGAGTACTAACCAAGTGGTCTATTAACTGGTGGTTTATGTCTCTAATTGCAACATTCTAAAAATACAATATTGGTCTTAAAGAAATCTTTGCCAGAACAGGATTACATCTAGTCTATTCTCTATAAGAAGTCTAAAAGTCAAACATTTGAAGGTGATCTCACAATTGATTTAATCCTGTGGTGTTTAGGTGATGTGCTGCCTGGAATATCTGTATCGTAGGATCAGAAGTCAACCTCATTATTCAGGCAGCTGAATGAGGATTAGGAGTGCATTGTGGAAGCTAGAGACTCTGGGGATTTGGACCTTGTTAATGGCTCAGTATGTAATCAGCTGCTATCACCTTGGAGAGGCCAAAAAGACGTCACTGGCCAACAACTAATTTATTCTGTGACGCTTACGTCAACATCAGCAATCAGTGTGTGTGTGTGTGTGTGTGTGTGTACACACAGTGGAATGAATAAAGACATTGTTCTTTAACTTGAAAAGGATAAGATCTTTAAAAGGGATGCTTAGATGTGGTGATTCCTAATGCATCTGGTGATTTCAGTACTAACATTACCCAAACATTTGTATTCATAAATTAGACTAAAAGCACTCTGAAGTAGCCTTTACTTATGAATGAGTATAACATATTTATTGATTTATGTGAATGCAGTTACCAGTGTAGAGGAGCTTGCTGCAGTAATAGATGTAAATAACCATTTATGGATTATGCTGCTCCATATAGCATCATGTAATTGTTGTGATCACTGATTGGATAACCAGCAGTTGTCCACAACCTAACTGATAACTAAGTATGGCTGCAATAATTATATACAATTGTAGGAAAACCAAAGGTACCCCATATACATGGAAATGTATTTGGGAGTGGTTATATCATAATGTTAAGGCTTTGGTTCGAGGGAAAGGCTGAAAGAAATCAGAGGGGGTTACCTCGCACAGAGAAGCTTGGATCCCAGCAGACACAGAGACAGTGTGACTTCATTCATTACTCCACCATATCTTTACAGAGCAGGTAGTTGTTTTGCTGCTATATTAATGTTAACAAATGTCAACAACAGCACCTTAAAGTCTTGTAGCTCCAGATATTAAAGGCGCCATGTGTAGGATTTGAACATTTCTGACTACGTGCATAACTTTCACCTTGTTAGCTAAATGACCTATTTAAAGCTGTGTTCATGAAATTAATGTATTTATATATTATTATTCGGGATGCTAATTGATTCTAAATATTCAATCATGATTAATCACATGATTGTCTAAAGTTAATTGCAATTAATTGCCAATTAATCACACATTTTTTGTCCCTTCAAAATGTATCTTAAACGTACACGTATATGTCATTTTCTGCCGCTAGGGGTCTCTCAATTAAAAGAATGGATGAAACATTGACTTTTGATGACATCATAAGTTGATAAAGGAGACGTAAACGCAAGAGACGTCACCTGTTTCAACAGCCAATAGAGAAGTCAGCTGGTCAAGTCAGCTACAAACTATAGAAATACATTTATATATATATTTATAATATATTTTAGAAGGAGGCTCAACGAGCATTGCTGGCACAGTATGTGGTGGAGTGAGCTAGAGAGTGACTGAAGAGAGTGAGCAGCGTTAGAACAAAGCAGAGAATCAGAGAAATAAACATTCTCTTTGATTCATCTCTACTAGAAATGCAGCTGTAGTAAGCATCTCACTACCACTATCCTCATTAAATTTAGATCAACATTTCTGAGCATACTGTATAGAAACCAGCTGCAAATAAGAAAACTAGCTAACCTAGCAAGTGGCAAGATAATATCGATAGTGTCTTCTGTTTTTGACACAAAGTGACTGCTTTCACATTTTCCCTGTTAAAACCTAATCTTAATGACTGGCCTTGCTGTGTGCTTGTTGATTTTCCATCCGTTCATTATTTCTACCTGCTCATCCTGTGCCGGCTCACAGGGGCTACAGGTTGTCTATGTATTATATATTGCACAACAACAGAAGTTGTCACATGTCAAACCCATCTGTGCCCAAACATTCGCCAGTCTATTCACAGACCCACTCCAGCAGCCATCAGAGGAGTCACAACAACGTCCATTCCATTAGGCTCTATTGTCAGGAGCAGACATTGTAGGAAGACACACAAATATGTTTTGTCACTTATGTTGGGACCGAGGAAAGTAAGAATTAAACTGATATTAAACAAAGAAACTCATAGGCACAACTCAGAGACAAAGGACCAACATGTGCTTGAGACAAAGAGGAGGCCTTCAGGGAAAAGCTACAGCCTGGAGATTTCACACGTCTATGAGAACTCCACGAAGGGAGGGGGTTTCAAACTGGGGAGGTCTAAAAACTACAGCCGTGTAGTTCACACCTTCTAAATTTGGGAATTACGATTGGCTCACCAGACCCTGAACACAGCGGGAATCCAGGTCCGGTGGCCGGAATATAAAACGTCACGTCACCCCCCACTTCTTCGTCTTCCACCGCATCTTTGAGTTGCTAAAAGGTCGACACACAGGCGAACGTTTGCATTGTGCTTTACATAGTTCATTTCCCGGAAAAGTGGATTATTTCGGTGATCTGGAAGATCCTGTAAAACACGCGCCCCATGTTTTCATATCTGCAGAAGAGAGAACAACGATGTTCTCTAGGAGAAAATCGGACAACACGGACACCGCTTTTCTTTTCTTCCAAAGTCGACTGAAACTGGTTCCCACTGCCTTTGGAGAAACACAGTTTGCCCATGAAATCACTGATGAGTGATTTCGGATTTTGTTTGTTTACCATGGATGAATCTATGGACAAAAACAAACGATAACATTCAAGTAAGGAGGCTTGAGGTTTCTGGGCAGAGAAATATGTGTTTTATTAATGAGTGAAGGCTAATGTTGCCATTGTTTTGCCATTAATGATTTTAACAATAGGAGCATATACTGTACATACTGTACTTCAAAACATATCTTCATAGTGGACTTCGAACAGCAAAGACATTTATAATACTTCAAACATATCTTCAGTGGACACAGCAAAGACAATTATAGTACTCTTTTCACATTAGATTTAAAAGGTCATATACAAAATACTGTGAACTGTTATCACAAACAGTGCTCTCCTGAGAGCAAATAAAAGAATAACACCATTTCCCTGAAATAGTCTAAATCAAACATGGCACAAAGGGAATAAGGAAAATTAAGAGCCAGTGCTTTGTTATTAAGTTTACTCCTAAACTTAAAGGGGAACTTCAGTTTTTTTTCAACCTGGACCCTATTTTCCTATGTTTTTGCATTGAGCAAGATCGCTGCACCCAGGCTGTAATGTTATATAGGGTTAGTCAGTTAGTGTCCACTAAAAGTTCAGTTTTTGCCGCTGACAGACTCTGATTATTATTCTAAGTGTCTGACAACAGTATGGAAAGGATCCCTACAGAGATAGACCTTTTTGTTAAAGAGTAAGATCCTAAACAGTACTTTTAGTCTGGTGGGTTTGGTGATGGTGATTTCGGGGCTAGGGTTTCATGTTAAACCAAAAGGATCTTACTCTTTAACAAAAAAGTCTATCTCTGTAATGATGTACGACAATTAGAATATTAATCTGAGACTGTCAGCGGCAAAAACAGCACTTGGACATAAATTGAAGGTGCGCAATTGTCCTATAGTTTACATTGAAGCTTGTTTTGCAGCTGCCCACTGCAGCGATTTCGCTTTATACTGGACCAATGTCGAAGATTGTTGTTCCCATCAGTAACAAGAACATAGGAAATAGGGTCCAGGTTGAAAAACCTGAAGTTACTCTTTAAATTGTGCACTCTGTTTTCAAAGTGGTTTACAAGTTACAAATGACGAAAAAGATTAACCCTGTGTAAAAAAAAAAGAATAAACAAAGAGAAAAATGTTTTTGAAAACTCTTTTGAAAATTGTTTTCATAATGGCTTCACAAGGGAAAAAGCGGTCCATCTGGTATAGCAGTATCAAAGATGCCTGTTGGTTTATCGCTGACAGCTCAGTCTTTACTAAAGAGTCTGTTTTCTACAGAGCAAACTTTTGTTTTGTTTGCAAAAGGTTATTTCCATGCAGTTCCATGCAAATCCTATCCAGTTAATTCAAACAAACAAAACTAGTCCAAACGGAACAGCCATACCAACGATGTCTTTAGGGACAACGATGCCTTGAGGGACAACTATGCCCTTTGGCTGACGGCACAGTCTCTCTGAACCTCTCACTGGAAGAGCCTGTTTTTTAGAGCGAGTGCTTTGTTGGAAAGTTTCCTTCCATCAAGTTCCATGAAAATCTTTTGGATTACCTCAAAGGCAAAACAAAGGCCAGCACGGTAGCTGAAGTTCAGTGCATACATTATTCCAAACAGCATAGCAACAGCTAATGCTACATTATCAAGATCTTGCAACATCTTGATGCCTTCAAGGACAATTCCGATGTCCTCTGGTTCATCACTTGAAGCATATTCTTCAAGAACATAAATCCCAACAGTGGTGTCTTCAATGGCCTCGTTGTCTTCATCTGTGCCCTGTTAAAAAAAAAGGCCAGTAAATAAGACCAATTGAGAATCGAATAAATTAATATTAAATCAAAGAGACAAAAAAATGTTACTCAACAGTAGTTGAGTGTGGGAAGATATATAGTGCTGTAACTATGATTAATTTAACTAATTAAACTTGTGATGTTTTCTTGTTTAAATAATCTGACGAATTTTAAATAATGACATATAAATAAAGAAAATAATCACATACCCACCACAAATAGCCAGTCTAAAGTCATGTCTCGTGCAACACACACAATTAATTGTTACATAAAGTAACGTTACAACAGCTTCAATGTAATGGAAATGTCGCGAACAAAACCCAACCACTTTACTAACACTCATTCTCCCCGAGGTGGAGGGTCAAGCTCGGGGAAAAAGAGGCCGACTGGCTTCTCTTCATCAGCTGCCATTAACGTTAGCTACATTTTTGAATTACCGTTGTTAGGAGTAGGACCTTCAGGGGCATTCAGTGGAGAAACACAATTATTAATGCTAAACTAAGTAGTTACTAGTTAGTGATGGTATTAGCTAACTTAGTTTTAAGAAAAACGATATATTTATATAACTGTATGCACAAACAAGTGAACGGACTTTTGTGCAGTACAAAAATGTTATGAACATGAACAAAATCATTTTGATTGATTTTGACTTACTTTTTCGTGTAGGAGACGACACATGGCTGCTGTAGAATGAATCCTGCATGCTGTCAACACATGCTCAACATTCTTCTTTACATTATTCTTGTTTTGGCGATGTCCTCGATGAAACGTTCTATTAATACAGCCATGGTTGAAACAGTTTGACTGTGTTGGCAGTGCCACCTACATTCGATCATTTAAAATGTTCAATTCAATCAATTTCAATCAACGCAAAAGGAATCCATACAGTTAACATTCTTCAAAAACAACTGAAGTCTACATGATTGAACCATGTTCTTGTAAGGAATATAAATGAATTGTATAGCATATTCTAAATTCATTTGTGTAAATTCAAAGACCTGCTCTTTCCCATTTTTTTCAGTGTAATCATGGAAGTTGGAATAGCTCTTATTAAAATATTGGCCAGAGTTTGAAATGAACTTGCAGTTTGAAGGACACTTTTAAATATTTGCCATTGTCTACTCAGCACTTGGGCTTGTGACCCAAAAGTTCCTCAGAATTACAAATGTGTTTGGTCCCCTGTAGTTGTGTTGACAGTTAACACATTTGGCATACGTTATCATTATGTTGATGAACAGACGTTAAAATTATCTACCTGTTATTGAAAGAAAAAAAAGAAAAAGTTAGCTTTATCTACAGTCCTGCTGGTATATAGGCAATGCAAATGCAGCTGCAAAACAGCTGGTTCAAACTTGCTCCCAAAGATATGAAAGGAAAGCTAATGTTATATTTCAGGCTGTACTGCAGCAAAGAGGGGGGTTTTGGGACAGGGATGGGGTGCAACCTAAAAGTCAGCAGTCAAAAACATTCACACTTTAAAGTCTTGCATGTGCTGGTGTGTGGGAGAAAGCCCCCCAGACTACAGCAGCAGTGCTTGCCTGTTCCTATCACACATTACATTCTCACAAGATTTGAGTAAAACATACTGACTCGTTCAAGCTTGTTGGTCTTGATCTTGACTGATCGGTGTTGGACTTGTCTTGGACCTGACATAGCCATCTGAAGTGCGTGGGATTTAAATGTCACCTTTTTAAGGGGTGATAGAATGTAAAACCGATTTTACCTTGTCATAGTTGAATAACGACGGGTAAATAGGACATACATAGAACCTCAAAATCCCATTGACACCTCTTTCCTCTGCAAATCTCACAATTTGAAACTGCCTCTGAAAACGGGCAAATCTCAACCAACCACCGAGTTTCCTCCTTATTTGGCTCTAGTCTCTATCTTTGTCACGCCCCAACATTTACGTAGGCTACACCACTGATCTGAGATCAGGCAGTCTTCTGAATGGGTCGCGCAGATCTCACAAATTGTATACATTGTTCGTCTGCCATTTCATCACTTCTGAGACTTTTTAATGCGAGAAATCAACTTTGTAGAAGTTAATCAGGGCCGTTTACGAAAATTGATGGCTAATTGCAAATTTTGTCCGACTGTGTGTCGGAGTTCAGCGGCCGGTGCTGCCTGGGTTACTGCCTCGTCGCCCGGCCTGTCCTCCTTCACAGACCTCGGCCCGCTGTGAGCTAGATGGAGCTCCGTCGCAGCTGACAGCCCGCGGTGCTCCATACCCGCTCAAGTCACCGTTTCTGGGTTAGTGGACTACCAAATGCCTGCAGCTCCCCTCTTCCTGCTAAATGGCCAGTGTGTGTGAGTGAGAGTGAATGACCCGCAATCTCGTATCACAGGTTCCAGTTAATCTTATAAAGGATATGTGTGTTGAGTTATTTAAACAAACAATCAGGGAAATAAACGCCTCTTGTCCGCGAGTGAGCTGGATGGAGCTCTAAATATGAGAGCTAGCTTGCCTCCTGCTAACGAGAACTCTGAAATTCACAAAAATGCATTAAATTGAAATTGGACAAAAGTGTTAGCTAAGCTTTGTAAACCTTAGGGAGCTGTGATATACATGCCGTGACGAAATTCAAAGTGTAAATATACTATAGTTATGCCGAAAGTGTAGCGGCGATCTTTTCCCATAGGATTGAATAGGACACATAGCCTAGCTAGCAGCTCCTCCTAACGAGATCCCTCAAATTCACAAAAATGCCTTAAATTGAAATTGGACAAAAGTGTTAGCTTTGTAAGACCTTAGGGTAGCTGTGATATACATGCCGTGACGAAATTCAAACTCTAAATATACTATAGTTATGCCAGCAGCTGGCAGCCCCGAGCCCCAGTAGTCCAGTAACCCAGGAACAGTGACTTTGCCCTGAGTATGAAGCCCAGTAGGCTCCCGCTTTCTCGTCAGACTCTCTGGAGCTCCTGAAGTCAAATACGTCTTACCAAATTTGCAATTAGCCAACAATTTTTGTAAAACGGCCCATATTTGAGCTTTATATAGTTGATTTCTCGCATAAAAAACTCTCAGAAGTGAATTTAATAACGAAATAGCAGACAATGTATAACATTGCAGTGTCTGAAATATGAGACCTGCTGTCTCGTCTCCAATGTATGTGTATGTGGTTCGCTCAACCAATCAGCGCGCAGCTCATCTAACTATTCATGAGCATACCATATTTGGAAGAAAAGCTTCCTTGTTGCTTACTACAGACAGAATGACATACCGATGCCTCTCCAACAACAAACAGGCCATTCTGAAACTTTCAGAGCACTCTCTTGGATTTTGTGTGGACGTCACGCTGCTTCCCACAGTGTAAAACATTATATATATAATATATAATATATGTGTTATATGTCAATTGCTACGGGATATACACAGAGTGAATATGATTATGACATTCTTATGTTTCTCTTGCTTTTGGTTTCACAGCTCTGCTGTGCATGTTACAGTCAGCTGTGCCCTTTAGCATGACTTGTGCTTTTCTGCCTCCACAATGGCTCACTGTGTCTCTGCCTCTGCTTTGCAGATGCGTCATTGTGTGTTGTATGCATAGTCCAGTGACAGACTAACAGTAGGTGCACAAACACATTTGTGCACATTCAATACACATGCAAAAACGTACAACTGCTCACACACTGCCACAGGATCTGTTCAATGTTCACAAAATACCAATTTAACAAAGTTGGACAGAGACGTTAATATACAGCCATCTTTGACATGTACATCTCAAACGCACACACACACACACACACACACTAAAGCCGTAGTGAAAAACTACTTGCTGAAAGTGTAAACTGCTATTTTGTCCATTGGTCTTGAAAGGTAACAACCAGCCCTAAATGTCACACAAACTAGCAGATATATGTATCACACAAACAACACAATCTCTATTTAACAAGCAGTTAGATTACCCTTACCCCCTGAACAGCAGTGTAACAGCAAGCATCAGTCCTCCACTCACACACATCTGCTGCTGGCTGTCACAGTTCCACTATACTCTCACCTCCTGCTGACAAACACAGCAGCCTGCAGCAACAGGCAGCCGTGTGACACACACACACACACACACACACACACACACACACACACACACACACACACACACACACATTTATAATGCATTGTAGACATGAAAAGTGTTACTAAAAGTCAAAAAGTGTCCAAAATAGAAAGGCTTCAATCTGATTATTGGCTGCAGCAGAGTGATGAAGTGACAACATGATTGGTTTAGTTGAGATTTAGTTAGATAAGTAAGACTATATGCCTACAGTATGTACATAACATCTGGACAGATCCAATCATGTAGCCTAATTGAACACGATTGCACAGGTGCAGTTAGGCTGCTGTGGGTGTGCTAAGCCAGCTTGTTAAAAAAAACAGGTATTAGGGACTGTTCATTATTTATTTAAGGGGCCACCGGAGGAGTTTTGAGACCTTTAGTCAAAATAGACCTGACCCTCCCTTCACCAGCAATACATTTTGGATGACCCTCCAAAATCATTGGGAGAAAATGGATGACCTTCCCCAACAATTTATTGTACTGGTTCGTGCTTGGCAAAGATTTACAGATTCCCATTGTTTTTTTACAGCCATGACATATGTAACTAAACCTCTCATCTGACGCATCACACTCCTCTGTTATGGTGGGGGGGCCATTTCAGTAGATTTACTCACTAACATTGTTGTGGAAACAAAATAAGCATGGAAACTAAATGCAAACTTAGTAAACCTGCATTACTGCATTACTTCAAATACTAAGTTACTCCTCTAGTAAACTAGTATTCACATGAAATAAAACAATAAAACATTGAGACCATTCAACAAAGCACACTGGGTAATTCAAAACTGGTTGCTATGGACTCGTCACTAGGCTTCCTCAGTCATTGTATATTTTCGCATATAGAAGCTCCCAAAGCTGAACATTATCCAAAACTCAGATGAGCGTCAATTTGGGAGCTTGCATGCTACCACTCCTTCCTTCTCAAATGCCTTGAAAAGGCTGTCGTTTGCACATTTTCACAAATAATCCCCGGGACCGAAAGGATATACCTCCCGTCTCATGACTTCCCGACTGCCGGCTGGTGCTGTCCGTGGCGCGGGTTTCAGCTTTTCAAAATAAAAGCTTGCATCTGGTCAGCTACGTTTTTGTACGGTGTTTTGGGTGTTTTTGAACTAAACCGTACGGCAATCATGCTAATGAATAACATTATTTTGTCAGCAGATGTCTTAGTTACAACACGATTAAGCTAGCAGTTTTGTGTTTATAAGTGCGTGCAGGATTTATTCAGTTTGAGAAATCCCACGGTCTCTAAGCTACAGGTCTGGCTGACTAAACAGGGTGACTGAAGAGAGCTACATGGATAAATACGCACCAAAAAAGCCACTTTGAAATTTTGCTCTTCTCATGAAAACAAAAGTTGGGTGACCCTCCCCCTAAACTAAAAAAATTGGATGACCCTCCCATTAACAAAGAATGAAAACACATGACCATTCCCTATTTTCCTCTGGTGGTCCATTCCATAAATACCAAACGGTCCCTTACTATCATTGAATAATTACAGAAGAGGATTAGGGCCACATATGAGAAATGGATTTGAGCAGGATTTGGACATTAAAGCTTTAGTGTATAACTTTTTTATATTAGGAACATCTGTTACATTCAAGCCATTGCCAGATGAGTTGCTACAAAACTAATTAAGACTCTCAGCTCCACACAACTCTCTCTGGATTTCTCAGTATGACTATGTTCAGAAGATTGTGGTGTCTGGAGACTTTCCTGCGCAGAAGCTCGAGTGAAGATAATGACCTCTTCTAAAGAGTCCATCATGTTTTTTTAATCCTCCATGTCTCCTTGGCTACTTGCACAATCACGGAAGGCTTGTATCATGTGGACGCGCCGACAGTTTTGTTGTCATTACTTAGAATTCCTCAAGGGGGCGACAGACTACGCACTATAGCTTTAAAGTCAGAATTCTGAGATTATATTATATATTATATTTTCACCTTGTGGGATCAATAAAGTGTGTCTTAATCCTAATTAAAAAAAATACATATTTACTTCAATCTCAGAAGTCTGACTTTTATGTCCAAACTCAAATCCATTTCTTCCACATGTGGCCCTAATCCTCTTCTTTTAAAAAATAACTACATTACCATAATTCATATAGGCAAATTATGAAGTGTTTTTTTACCTTGATGGATATGGCTGGAGCATAGGGATGGAATAGGACAGATGAGGAGAAAGAAGAAAGGAGACAAGGAGAGGAAAGTGTTTCTGTTGCTACACCTCCTGTCCGATTTTGCTTCAGCTGATCTCTCCCACACATGACTCTGTTCCCAACCTACAGCCCATAATACTATAGATCTACATAGCTAAACTACACAGACACTAAACATGTATTTGGTCCTTAGTTTTTATGAAGATTAAACAAAACAGATGTGTTTTACTGCTGGATGCTGAACGGCAGCTGTGTAGAATGAAATATTCTTACATTCACTCGTGATCATCACACAACATACAATACATACATACTGCCATGTAGCAGTTTGAAATACTGTACCAAGGACAACAAGTAGAATCAGTAGTGATATGTGGTATTAACAAGAGAAGCAAATACACAGCTCACTGATGGTGAGTCATCCGATGGTCATCCAAACCAGCACACATTAGACTACATTCAAACTCACATTACAGCAGATTCTATTCAAACATTTAGGCAACCACATATGCACCTTACTTCATCAGAGACAGCCAAGATCTACCAGCAGAGCACATGCATCCATCTTTTAAACATGTTCGTGTGTAGATCCACCTTTTGTCTCTTCAAATCCACATCCAAACCCAAATCCAGCTGGATCCAACAGACTGCTAGTGATCCCAGCATAGCTCTCTACTATCTCTAACTCTTTCTTCAGAAGGGCCTCTCTCATTCCAAAGCACTCTGTCTGTCTCAGCCATACAGAGTACTGCTGCGCGTTGAGCCAGCACTGATCGCACTGTCAGAGTTGTTTGTCTAAATGGCCACTAGACTTCCTTCAATTCTTTCCCAACTTAGCTTTCCTGCCTGTGTTGGTTGGTTTCCCTGGACTGAGCTAAATATAGGGACCACACAAGGTAAAGTGGAAAAGAGCAGAGCAGGAAATGTATCACAATATGCTTGTGCACACATTGCTCTTTGTTTCTGCGAGTCTTCCTGCCCTAAATCCCCCAACATTCATGATAACTTAGTAAGTTAAATGTCCAGTGAACTATACGGTTTAGGTGATTACATTTCTTTAGCATTTCGGAGAGTGTGAGTGTGTGTGTGTGTGTGTGTGTGTGTGTGTGTGTGTGTGTGTGTGTGTGTGTGTGTGTGTGTGTGTGGGTCAACCCATCCCATATTCCCCTGTAATGACGTCGTACACATTGTTTTGTCTCTCTGGGCTTCTAAAAATGTCTGCCTAAACAAAAGCACTGCCTGCACATCCTGCTGCCTGGCTGGACAAAAAGAATGGAACTCTAACTTTTATTGTCTCACATTTCCAACGAGGGGCTGTATGGCATCTACTGTGGGGGGTCAAAAGGAGGAAAATTGTTTAAAGTTTATTAATTCCCTGATTAATGAACTGGGTCGTGTGTATGCAACAACATTATAACATATTTAGTGGAAATGTCTGGCCAAAAACCAGGGCTGGCAACTTTTTTTCCGTATAGTTTAGAGTGAGATTTGGTACCCGTGCATTTCATGAGTAGGCCTTTTGTGACATCACCCAGCGCAGGGGGCAGGGTCATCACTGCTCAATGTAAAACATTCAGCAGCCAAATGAGAAAAACATGAAAATACCCAGTTAATAATCATGGTCAATGATGAATATATATGTTTGATCGGCACATTTGCCAACCTACAGACATTGCCTAAATTCTGCTGATTTATGGCTCTAGTTCACCTAAAAACCCTTCTATCCTTAAACTCGTTTTCAGTCAAATGTGTAAGTCTCTTAACTTGCTGAATTCTTTTTGGTGGTTATTTCTATTTGATGAAATGGATTCTGCATTCATAGAAACATAAATTAGTTTGGTAATATGTTTAATTTAGTTAATTGTTGTGACAGCAACAATAACTTTGTTCTACAACATGATATTGCTGATTTTTCAACCAGCGACAGTGGCATTAATGCCAGCCAGGCAGAATGAAGCTCAGTTAGTAGCCTGGAGCTACCGACAGACCAACCGAGAACCACGGAGACCAGACCAACCGAGACCAGGTGGACTCCTCCAAACCAACCGGAGGTCACTACTTAATATGAGGCTTCAGCAGTTTGCCAAATTAAGTGGATAACTGGTGGAATCACAAGCATTATCTAGAGTAGTATGGAGTTATATTCCTATCTTTTTTCAAGAGCGCATTTCGAATTGATAGCGTTTCTCACAGATATTACGTTCAGATTTTGTAATAATTTCCCTCAAAACCTTGCTCTCACACTCAAATAGTCACTGCTCGTGCTTGGATTTGCTCTGCTTGTGCTCAAACTTTGTGCTTGGACTCAGATATGTTGTTCTGTGACAGATTTCCTGCTCTCAGCTTTGGCCCTTCTCCTCGCACTCAGCCTGATTCTGCACACTTACAAATTCCCCTCTCCATTCTCCTCTTGGATCTCTCCTGCATGCTTGGATTTTTATGTGTTACAACACTATCAAAATTCCACAACCAATAGAATGCCAGGTGTAGTGTTGACCAATGAAATGATCCCTGCCCCGTTGAGGGTGCGTTAGTTTTATGTTAGAACATCCGTTGCGGACGGCTCCTCTGTAACCATGGGTGTGTAACCCAAGGTTATTTACCCCCGCCGTCCATCGCTTTATTATTAGTATATGTCAATAATGTGCACAGAATGGTCGACGCTCTTTCACCTGCACCCATCAGGAAATGGGAGAAAGCTTTGAAGTGGGACATATCAAGTTAGGTCCACAACTATGAGGGTGAGTAACATAAATTAAGCACATAGCATATGGCGCTAGCCATAGCTAGCCTAGCTTGATGTCCGTAAACAAATAGCTTTTCTTTATACCGGTAGTTTAGCTAGATAGATTGAACGACATATGACGGACAGTATGTGTGTATTTACAACTGGTATTTAATGACCCCACTTTGTATTTTTCCTCGTTTGGTTAACCTTGTTCCTGGGGATTTGGCTAATTTCAGAGATGTTAGAGCCAATATTAAAACCTAAACTGTAATATAACTGAAAAACAAAAGAAACTGGATTGTTTGTATCAGTTTTTACATCACTGTTCAGATATTGTTCTAAATTCTTAGAACCTTATTTTAACAATAATAACATTCATATATATCTGTATAAATTTCTTTCTATGAAAGTTGTAAGTACAATTTCACTCCTATAATAAAACACTATTTAAAATAGCAGTTATTTATTTTTAGCCTAATGAAATCAATACAAAGCAAACTGAACAGAAAGAACAAGTATGTATTGTGTTTCAGTTTCCCTTCTTCCAGGTGGGGCTGAAGGACCCCATCACAGCTGCACCGTGTGCATGGACCAGTGTTGTACAACCACACTACTGTGTTGTTCCAGTCAGTACATTACTCCAAACGCAAAATCCCATTGGTTCCCCCTGTACTCACCTGTGTGCAGAGGGCAGGCAGCAGTGGCACAAACCAAGAACGTTGGCAAGTCTGATAATAATTTAATTGTAAAATCATGTTACATACACTTAGCGTTTCTTTATCTTGCTTAAATTCACAGGGTGCACAACAAGGCCCGGGAGAGAAAATGACTGTGATGTCCACAAGATAGTAATGATGTTAAAGAAAGCTATGTACACCTAATATCTTATGTGTTGATGTCTATGAATTTGTCTTAAATAGGAGCACACTATACAAAGACAACAGTGGAGAGTTGCTGGATCTGTCTGTCCTCAAAGTGCCAGAGATCTACAAGGACTTCACCTGTTTCTGCACCATCACCTGCATGATCCAAGTGATGAAAGAGAGAACAAACTATTGTGTTCTCTGCTTACATGAATAGGTGCCTGTAATGTCTGCCCACATATACAATCAATTCAATAAATGATAAGTATCACTGATATTTCTTAAATCATTGGAGTTTTTCCAAGCAATAAGAGATTATTAAAGCCATGTTCATATTTGCAACAAATTAAAACTCTTATCAAGGCAAATAGGTTTTTCATGTTCTGTAATATTTATAAAAAAAAAAAAAAAAAAATAATCTTAAATTTATTTAATTAATAATTAAATTAAATTTCAGTGGACACTTGCAGGTTGTTAAGCGGCTTTAATTTACCTTGTCAAAACATGAGTAATTCATAACAAACTGCACAATATTTGACACAAAACCTAAAAAGCATATGGTTCATACTCCTGTGAAGCAGTACACTTTGCCTGTAGGATTTACTGTAGCAGGAACATTGATATTGGCAAACAGATGACCCAGGTACAGGTGAGTTTGTGAGCAGGGTTATGATATGAACTAAAATAAAGATAAGATAAGCCTTGTGTTCACAAGAGGGATAATTCAGGTATTGCAACACAAGTTAAGAATAACTGAATTAAATAGGAGGTATATACAACTAGTAGAAGACAAATTAACTTTACAAGAGCAATTAAGGTAAAGTTATGAGGTAGTAGCAAGCTAAAGTGACATATAATCAATAGCAGTGAGTCAAGTCAACAGTGTACACCAGAATAATATATACTGTGATTAAGTAATGATTCTTAGTGTTGTCTGTAGACTACTAATATAACAAAACAGAAAAATAATATAGTGTATGATGCAGTACATCCGAGTCCCATATGACCCCAAGAGACTTTAAGTGCAGCCGTTGATGATGTTGCAGATGGTTGTAGCCTGTAGTCAGTCATACAGTAGGTAGATCTGGAGCAGATGGTTGTAGCCTGTAGTCAGTCATACAGTAGGTAGATCTGGAGCAGATGGTTGTAGCCTGTAGTCAGTCATACAGTAGGTAGATCTGGAGCAGATGGTTGTAGCCTGTAGTCAGTCATACAGTAGGTAGATCTGGAGCAGATGGTTGTAGTCTGTAGCCAGTCATACAGTAGGTAGATCTGGAGCAGATGTTTGTAGTCTGTAGCCAGTCATACAGTAGGTAGATCTGGAGCAGATGGTTGTAGTCTGTAGTCAGCCATACAGTAGGTAGATCTGGAGCAGATGGTTGTAGTCTGTAGTCAGCCATACAGTAGGTAGATCTGGAGCAGATGGTTGTAGTCTGTAGCCAGTCATACAGTAGGTAGATCTGGAGTAGATGGTTGTAGTCTGTAGCCAGCCATACAGTAGGTAGATCTGGAGCAGATGGTTGTAGTCTGTAGTCAGCCATACAGTAGGTAGATCTGGAGCAGATGGTTGTAGTCTGTAATAAGTCATACAGTAGGTAGATATGGAGCAGATGGTTGTAGTCTGTAGTCAGTCATACAGTAGGTAGATCTGGAGTAGATGGTTGTAGTCTGTAGTCAGTCATACAGTAGGTAGATCTGGAGCAGATGGTTGTAGTCTGTAGTCAGCCATACAGTAGGTAGATCTGGAGCAGATGGTTGTAGTCTGTAGTCAGCCATACAGTAGGTAGATCTGGAGCAGATGGTTGTAGTCTGTAATAAGTCATACAGTAGGTAGAGCTGGAGCAGATGGTTGTAGTCTGTAGTCAGTCATACAGTAGGTAGATCTGGAGCAGCAGGGTGACTTCTAGCTTTCAGGGGTTGGTGATAAGACACTGTGCTGCTATGATGCAGCATTGGTCGAGCCCTTCAGCCTTAACTGGAAGAAAAGAAAAGAAAACAAAATGCTTGTTTCTTTTCTGCTCAGTTTGCTTTGTGTT
Organism: Sander vitreus; assembly: GCF_031162955.1. Classification (NCBI taxonomy): domain Eukaryota; kingdom Metazoa; phylum Chordata; class Actinopteri; order Perciformes; family Percidae; genus Sander; species Sander vitreus. The sequence continues at coordinate 6,270,001 of NC_135872.1, read as the reverse complement.
CATTAAAAAAAACTGCTATTTAAGGAGCAAATCATTTCTAGATCTGTTTTTATTATAGTGATAAAATTGTACTCAACATTACAACGTTTTATACAAAGTGATATGAATCCATCATTTTCAGACTAATGTTATATGAAGGAATGAAGACTAAATTCTGATGAACAACACACAACAGTGATGCAAAAACAAACACAAACAATCCAGTTTCTGGTGTTCTTTCAGTTATATTACAGTTTAGGTTTTAGTATTGCCTCTAGCATGTCTGAAATTAGCTAAATCCCCAGGAACAAGGTTAACCAAACGAGGAAAAAATATAAAGTGGGGTCATTAAATACCAGTTGTAAATACACACATACTGTCCGTCATATGTCGTTCAATCTATCTAGCTAAACTAACGGTATAAAGAAAAGCTATTTGTTTACGGACATCAAGCTAGGCTAGCTATGGCTAGCGCCATATGCTATGTGCTTAATTTATGTTACTCACCCTCATAGTTGTGGACCTAACTTGATATGTCCCACTTCAAAGCTTTCTCCCGTTTCCTGATGGGTGCAGGTGAAAGAGCGTCGACCATTCTGTGCACATTATTGACATATACTAATAATAAAGCGATGGACGGCGGGGGTAAATAACCTTGGGTTACAGACCCATGGTTACAGAGGAGCCGTCCACAACGGATGTTCTAACATAAAACTGTTATGGGCAGCTCTCTCTCCGCCCTGCTTTGGATGTCTTTTTCCTGTGTGTCTGTGTTTGTTTGTGTTTTTCCGTTTGCAGTGCTGGAGGCGTGGTCTGGAGGAAAGTAGATCAAGGGGCATGGCCGCTTCAACCCTGCACAGCCAATCTTCACAGCTGCAGCTAATCATCCAGCTTCAACCCAGCAGTATTTAAACCCGGGCTGATCATCCCTTCAGCTCCAGTTCGTTATCTACAACCCATGTGGTAACTTGGCTCCAAGTCCCAGAAGTACTCTAGTTGTTCCTTTGTTCTCTGTGGTTATACTTACCCTGTGTCTCTCTCTAGTCCCCGCTCTGATCAGCTGCTTTCTTTGCTGTGCCTGTGTGCTCCCAGCCTCACCATCCAGCCTCAGTCTCCACCTTTGGAAAACCACCAGTGTACTCATCTCTGCCTGTCTCCCTCGTGTCCCGAAGCCACCTGGACTCTTTCCCCGTCGGCTCGCCTCTATCTCGGACCAGCCAGGAGCTTTCCCCGCCCTGACACTATCAACTGTGTTTCTCTGAGTACACGTTGTTTAATTAAACCTTTTAAAACTGCTCTACGTTGTCTGTGTGTTATCTCTGTGTTCTGGGTCAGAACTAGCCCCTAACAAACTAGCCCCTAACAAACGAACACACCCTCAACGGGGCAGGGATCATTTCATTGGTCAACACTACACCTGGCATTCTATTGGTTGTGGAATTTTGATAGTGTTGTAACACATAAAAATCCAAGCATGCAGGAGAGATCCAAGAGAAGATTTGTAAGTGTGCAGAATCAGGCTGAGTGCGAGGAGAAGGGCCAAAGCTGAGAGCAGGAAATCTGTCACAGAACAACATATCTGAGTCCAAGCACAAAGTTTGAGCACAAGCAGAGCAAATCCAAGCACGAGCAGTGACCATTTGAGTGTGAGAGCAAGGTTTTGAGGGAAATTATTACAAAATCTGAACGTAATATCAGTGAGAAATGCTCTCAAATTGAAAGAATGCGCTCTTGAATAAAGATATTTATATATATATAACTCCACAGAGTAGCTGCGATCAGCTGTAGGGCTGAGTTCAAATGTTCCTTTCTCCAATTAAAATTGATCTTTGTTTGAGAGATCTGATATTGATTCATAAAGTCCAGTTATCAATCTTTTAATATCTTTTCACCATCGATGTAGAAGTAAAATGTCCTTTAAACTAACTTTTTGGGGTCAGTTCTTATTGTAAACGTTAACCTGGTGCATTGTAAAAATAGCTGAGGGTTGCTTCTTGTTTGTTTCTATCGTCTCTGAAAATCTCTTTTATATCCAGATAAACTGGTATTGGAACTGTGATTTTACTAACCTGACTGATGTAGAATCTAATTGGAAATGTAATCAAATATGGACTTTGTGAATCGGAATCAATTTGGGAAATCATTGCCCTGATTATCTTTGCTTGGTGGAATCCAACAGCTTTAATATAAGGAATATTAGTAATAATTCAGATATCAATAATATGATAAGTCAATAAGCATCTATACGCCCTCTATCTATGGAATCTGTGTCTTATTATTTTCTGTTTTATTTTTCATGATCATTTTCTCTGTTTTATATCCATATTTTCCTGTGGATGTTCCAGTAAAACTGGTGTAGTAGCTTAAGAAGAGATCACCACTGTCTCTTCATAGCTGTTGGACATGCTGTCCCACTGCAACGTGTCCAGATAGAAAGACAAGAGGAGGCCACTGAACGCTGTGTTCATCACCAACACACAGTTAGCACACATTCTCAGTTAAAGTTAAGATGTGGTTCTGGAAGGGATCATTATATAGTGACTAACCAGGGTGCATTTCGTACAAGCACAAATACGGTAATAACAGGTGAGACATAATACTCTAATAATGCTTAAAATGTATTATTGTGACGCCAAAAGCCACACAGAAATATTTTGGGTGCAACTATATGAAAAATTAAAGTTCAGCAGTGCAGTCTGGAGTCCTACTGTAGGATTATACAATGCACTCCAGTGGCATGGTGTTAACATGCTTGACCTTCACTTCCACATACACACAGTGTTGCTGGAACATTGAATCATAATGATATATCATTCAGTTCTGCTCATTTGTATTTTAGGATCAGAAGTAACAAGTCAACATTCCTTAAATCAAAAGGCCACAACTACAGCAACAAAACATTCCCTCAAAGTCTAGAAGCCAGAACTTTCACTTTGAGAAAACAAAGACTGGTGTGACACCACAAAGTTGTAACTAACAGAGCAGAAGTTTTTAACTTATACCTTTTAAAAAAAAAAACAGACAAACTTCATCTACAAAAAAGTCCAATTACATAAAGTATATTCAGTGTAGAAACACATCAATTATTTTAACACAATTTTAAAAAGTCCACAGAATCACCTGCATTGTAGCAAAGATTGTTGCAAAATATGTGAAAATATGTCTATTAAATTAGAACTTTCAGATTATCTCCTAAATACACCCTTTGTTATTCTGAATATGTGTGAGGTTTTCAGTTTAGAGCCAACATAAATTTCTGTAAAAGATGCCTTACCTTGCTGTGATCCATTAAAACATTACCACCAGATGACCTCTGCCATGCCAATCACAAACCCATATTAACAGGGCTCATCAGGATAGCTAATGATACACAAAACTTCCTGGAAGGGCTGCAGGTTAACTCTGTCTCTCCATTAACTTCCACAAACACTCTCCTCCCTTTTTTCACTCACACACAGTCTATAAATAGATTCTGAGTTTACTGGAAACAAAGATTGGTGTCACTGAGTAGCCTTGATCTAGTTAGAGACAGAGGGTGTGTGTGTGAAACGAGAGTGTGTGTGTGTGTGTGTGTGTGTGTGTGTGTGTGTGTGTGTGTGTGTGTATGTGCGTGTGTGTGCACACAGTCTAATCCAGATGGAAAATCAACAGGGGGTCTCATTTATAAAACTGCGTAGGATCCTTACTATAAATGTACGTACGCTCAAAAGCCCAAAATGGCGTACGCCAAAAACAATTCAGATTTATAAAACTGTGTGTACCACACCTGTAAGCAATGTTCCTTTATAAATCAGAGATTACCTACAAGTGTGCGTACGTGGATCAGCCTCTTATCCCGCCCTGAACACGCCCATTTTTAACCATAAATAGTCAATGCAAAGCACCTGAATGCTGATCAGACACTGGCAGTTGTTCTTTTGTTACACCGAATCATGACGACTGACGGGGAAAAAGCAAAAAACTTCTCCGACGTTCAGGAATTGCTGCAAATTGCATTATAATTTCAGCCTGTTGTCGCACAGTGTAGGGAAACCTGATTTATAACTACATTTATTAATAATACGTCCAAAACGGAAGGCATTACAGCTTCGTATATACCAGACGTAGGCTATATAATAAGATTTAACAGAACTATATATTATATCCAAACAAGCCTTAGTGATAAAGTTGAAGATTATATAAAAATATTTATAAAAACACTTAGCTGTCTGACATTTCCCCTCTGGAAACAGCCGGTTGCCTCCAGAGTGGCGAGGACCTGTATTTGGACCGGGATGGACTGATGGCAATTCAATACATAGATCCAAGAGCACAGCTTTAGGGAATCTAAATCGGCATATTAGCCAGTCATCGTCATGGTCCCTGAAGTCTCTTTTTTCTCCTGATTCTTCCAATAGTGTATAGTCCTCCTGCAGTGCCATCATGCAGCGTTTTTATAAATCACAACCTTTGCGTAGGAAGTGGCGTACACACATTTTAAGCCCCGTTTTGGGCGTACGCCACGCTATAAATGAGACCCCAGGTTCATCTGCAACTGACTCAACTGTCTGTTCCTCCTGTCTGCTATAGGAATATATACCGGTTCAA